>NW_005871460.1:790258-808688 GCF_000147115.1 Myotis lucifugus | reverse complement strand
GGACCTGTAAGTCCATTTCTTTCTCCAGATGGGGGAAGTTTTCTGCCATTATTTCTTGAAATAGGTTTTCAATATCTTGCTGTCTCTCATCTTCTGGCACTCCAATAATTCTGATATTAGACCTCTTAAAGCTGTCCCAGAGGCTCCTTACACTATCTTCACACTTTCGGATTCTTTTTTCATTTTGCTTTTCCAGTTGGGTGTTTTTTGTTGAATCTTTGGTTTGATTCTTGTGCTCCTCTGGTCTGCTATTGGGTATAATATTCTTTATTTCAGTCCGTGTATGCTTACTTTCTAATTTCTTTATCGTAGCATCGAGGGTCTCATTAGTTTTCGTGAGGCTCTGCACCATTTTATGGCAAACCCTCAAAATTGCGATTCTTAGCTCCATATCATCCATTTCTGTCATGTTTTTTTGTCTCCGCATCTTTTATGGTTTCTTGATGCACCCACTAGTGGTCTCTGTACGCAGTCTTGTTCTAGCCAAGCCTTAATTGTTGTAGTTAACACTAGAGGGATTTGACCACCAGGCCGACTGGCTGAAGGAATCAGCTGCGGGAAACGTCTGTCTTCTGGGGAGGCGCCAATCCAGCCTCTGTCTGAGGCGGTCGGCAAATGGCTGTGCGCAGGGCTTGGGCGGGGCGGGCTCAACAGGGCGGGGGGAGGGAGCCGCTATGGCCGCTCTCAGTCCGTCCCCAGGGCTCTGCCTCTCCGTCCCGGCAACCGCTGCAAACCTCGGAGGGGCCGCCGCCAGACAGTCCCGCTTCTCCCGTTTGAGTCTGGGTCCCTAGAGACTCGCCCGGATCTGTAGCCCAGAGTCTGAGACTCGCTCCGGATTGAAAACGACAACCGCGCCCTCCGCCGCCAGCCCGTTTGCGCGCGCACCGTCACCACCGCGCCGGCAGTACCTTTAAATTTTCCACACTGTGCCTCCGCTGAGCGTCGGAATGCTGTTGTTTTTGCTTCTAGTTGAAGAGACTGTCCTCCGCCAGCCTTCCCGTGGTTCTGGTTGATGTCCGCTCCGACTTTTAGTTGTATTTTTGAAATGGTTGTCCACGGCGGCAGTCAACTGTGTTTACCTATGCCGCCATCTTCGATTCTCCCTGTACCACAGTTTTCTAATCCATTCATCTACTGATGGGCACTTAGGCTGTTTCCAGATCTCAGCTATGGTGAATTGTGCTGCTATGAACATATGGGTGCATATATCCTTTCTGATTGGTGTTTCTGGTTTCTTGGGATATATTCCTAGAAGTGGGATCACAGGGTCAAATGGGAGCTCCATTTCCAGCTTTTTGAGGAAACTCCATACTGTCTTCCGTAGTGGTTGCACCAGTCTGCATTCCCACCAGCAGTGCACAAGTGTTCCTTTTTCTCCACATCCTCTCCAGCACTTGTCGTTTGTTGATTTGTTGATGATAGCCATTCTGACAGGTGTGAGATGGTACCTCATTGTTGTTTTGATTTGCATCTCTCGGATGATTAGTGACTTTGAGCATGTTTTCATATGTCTCTTGGCTTTCTGGATGTCCTCTTTTGAAAGGTGTCTATTTAGATCCTTTGCCCATTTTTTGATTGGATTGTTTATCTTCTTTTTGTTAAGTTGTATGAGTTCCCTATAAATTTTGGAGATTAGGCCCTTATCAGATACGACGTTGGCAAATATGTTTTCCCACGAAGTGGGTTTTCTAGTTGTTTTGTTGATGGTTTCTTTTGCTGTGCAGAAGCTTTTTATTTTGATGTAGTCCTATTAGTTCATTTTCAGAACACATATTTTTGCTTGTGCTTAATTGCGCTTTTCTACAAAGTCCATGTTTTTGGCAACCCTGTGTTCAGCAGGTCTAGTGCCACCATGTTTCTAGCAAGCTCAGATGTTTGTTACTATTGCTTAGCAATAAAGTATTTTTCATGAAATTATATTGAGTTTTCTTTTGACAAGAGTCATTGCATTATTATTAGCCTGCACTATGGTATTGACATCCTTTATTATTCCCTGGGAACTCCACCTGTTTGTGTGAATTTCTGTCCATATTGCAATATTCGCTTAATTATGCTCATCAGAACTGAATTCACAGTCTCTCCAAGCGGTTTCTTCATATGGTTTGTAAGTATTTCCTTCTCTTCTCTAGATTTCCTTTCATTTCATTATTGCTGTTGTGCAGTGAAGAAGCTTTTTTTCTTTATTTGTTGCCATCTGGAGTGTTTATGTTTTCTATTTTGTCTGGTGGTTGGTGTCACATTCAGGAAATTCTGTCCAAAAGAAACCTCCAAAACTTTTTCTCTAGGTTGTTTTGAGGAGTTTTTTCTTTTAGCACTGATATTCAATTCTGTCCTGCAGGTTGAGTTAAATTTTATTCATGGTGTCCAGTATTGTTGTTTTTACATGTGACTATTGATTTTCCGCAGTGTCATTCATTGAAGAAACTATCTTTCCTTTCTCTGTCTTGCAGCTTTGACAAAGATTACTTGAAAGTATGGGGTGTGCAGGAGGCAGCTGATCCATGTTTCTCTCTTATTGATGTTTCTGGCTCTCTATTCCTCTCCCTTCCTCTCTGTAAAAAAATCAATAAAATACATATATATTTTTAAAAGGAAAGTATATGCCTGGGTTTATTTCTGTATTTTCTGTTCTGTTGATAGATGTGTCTGTGTTTCTCCACCAATACACTGTTCGCTTGCTTTTTCTTTGGAAGAAATTGAGTCAGGAAAGTGTGATCCACCATCTTTGTTTTTCACTGATGTTTGTTTTTGCTGTTGGAGTTTTTTAGTTTTACACATTTCAAGATTCTCTTTTCATTTCTTTATAAAATACCGTAGGAATTGTCCCACAAGATTGGATTTAATCTGTAGATTGCTTTGTGTACTGTGGATATTTTCACTATATTTCTTTTTTAAAAATTCTTTATTCTTTAAAGTATTATGTATCGTCTTACATATATCTCCTGTTTCCCCCATTGACCACAAATGAGTGAGATCATGTGATAATTTATCTTTCTCTCACTGGCTTATTTCGCTCAGCATAATGCTCTCCAGGTCCATCGCTGTTTCAAATGGTAAGAGTTTCTTCTTTTTTACCGCAGCATGGTATTCCATTGTGTAGAGGTACCACAGTGTTTTAATCCACTAAACTACTGATGGGCACTTCAGCTGTTTCCAGATCTTAGCTATGGTAAATTGTGCTGCTCTGAACATAGGGGTGCATATGTCCTTTCTGATTTCTTGGGGTATATTCCTAGGAGTGAATTACTGGGTCACATGGGAGTTCCATTTTTAATTTTTTGAGGAAACTCCATACTATTTTCCACATTGGCTTCACTTGTCTGCATTTCCACCTGCCGTGCACAAGGGTCCCTTTTTCTCCACATCCTGTCAAGCACTTGTCCTTTATCAATTTGTTGATGATAGCCATCTTGACAGGTGTGAGATGATATCTCATTGTCGTTTTGATTTGCATCTCTCAGATGATTAATGACTTTGAGCATGTTTTCATTTGTCTCTTGGCCTTCTGTATGCCCTCTTTAAAAATGTGTCTGATTAAGTCCTTTGCCCACTTTTTGATTTAATGGTTTATCTTCTTCTTCTTTCTTTCTTTATTTATTTAGCTATTTATTGTCTAAAGTTCTACATATGTTTTCTTTTTCCCTGCTTGACCCTCCCTTCCCCCTCAGCCATTCCCACCCCAGTCAGGCCATCACCACCCCAGTGTCTTTGTCCATTGATTATGCTAATATGCATGCATGCAAGTTCTCTCCTTGCTCTTTAACCTCCCCTTTCCTGCTATTTGTCTCTGGATCTATTCCTGTTCATCCAAATATGTTGATCATTATATCCCATGTATGAGTGAGATCATGTGATAATTATCTTTCTGCAATTGACTTATTTCGCTTAGCATCATGCTCTCCAGTTTCATCCATGCTGTTGCTAATGGTTTAAATTCCTTCTTTTTTTAAAAAAAATATATTTTTATTGATTTTTTTACAGAGAGGCTTAGAGAGTTAGAAACATCAATGAGAGAGAATCATCAATCAGCTGCCTCCTCCACACTCCCTGCTGGGTATGTGCCCGCAACAAGGTACATGCCCTTGACCGGAATCAAATCTGGGACCTTTCAGTCCGCAGTCCGACGCCCTATCCACTGAGCCAAACCGGTTAGGGCAATTCCTTCTTTTTTATATCGGCGTAGTATTCCATTGTTTAGATGTAACACAGTTTTCTAATCCACTCATCTGCTGATGGGCACCTAGGCTGTTTCCAAATCTTAGCTATTGTAAATTTTGCTACTATGAACACAGGGGTGCATATATCCTTTCTGATTTGTGTTTTTGTTTTTTTGGGATATATACCTAGAAGTGGGATTACTGGGTCATATGGGAGTTCCATTTTTCACTTTTTGAGGAAACTTCATAGTGTCTTCCATAGTGGCGGCCCCAGTCTGCATTGCCAGCAGCAGTGCACCAGGGTTCCTTTTTCTGCACATCCTCGCCAGCAATTGTGGTTTGTTGATTTGTTGATGGTAGCCATACTGACAGGTGTGATATGGTACCGCATTGTTGTTTTTATTTACATCTAGGATGATTAGTGACTTTGAGGATGTTTTCATATTTCTCTCAGCCTTCTGTATGTCCTCTTCGTAAAGTGTCTATTTAGGTCCTTACCTATTTTTTAAATTGTATTGCTTATCTTCATTTTGTTAATTTCTATGAGTTCTCTGTAAATTTTGGAGCTTAAACCCTTATGTGAAATGTAATTGGCAAATATGTTCTCCCATGCAGTGGGCTTTCTTGTTGTTTTGTTGATGGTTTCTTTTACTGTGCAGAAGCTTTTAATTTTGTTGTAGTCCCACTTGTTTATTTTTTCCTTACTTTCCATTGCCCTCAGAACTGTATCGAGAATGATATTACTAGGACACATATAGCCTCTTTGTCCCTGAGCCCCAATTTGCACTGGTTTTTACAGCCTGTAGTTCTTCCTGCCAATTCTTACTGGTAGGCACTTCTTTTCCCACATCTGGGAGTCTGGTGTAGCACTGGGAACCTTTGCTCCTCCGGGCGACCTCAGTAGTGATGATCTCCCTCCCAATTAGAAAAGTGGCACAAATGAGTTCAGGACCAGCACCCTCCGAAGTCTTTTGTCTGTGATCTCATTTGCCTTTTGTTGTTCTACCACAGTATTGACCCTCCATGTTCTTTGCATCATTTATCCCAAGCAATGCCTCAAATGGGATTGAAAGGGGAGAATCATTTGTGCATCACAGAAGAAACACGACTTTATGAATGACACAGTGGACCCCCAAGCGGTCTTGCCTTGGAGAAGGGTCATTGGGGAGGAATTCTCTGCTGGCCTTTGTTACATTCATAGCTAGAAAGCCAGTGTTTTGTTACAGTTGCCCATGCCTCACCGAATTATGCTTGTTTGTGCTGATTGCTGATGCTTTACCCACTATTTAGTTTTTATTATGATCATTTCTATTTAGATTCCCAGCTCATGGATAATCTTAACCTCTCTGGACTTTGCACGTCTGCCTCTTTCACAGGTCTTTCTTTACTGCAAGCCACCGTTGGTCCATGCCTGCAGCACCTTGGAGAGCACACACGTTATTTTACTGAAGTTGTATATCCTGTGATCCAATACAATTAATTTTTATGTCTTTGAGCAGCTTGAAATTATTCCACACAGACTCACATGGTCAGAATGGAAGGTCCTAAAGGAAGCCGTTTGTGCAAGAACAAGGAGTAGAGCCATCCTCTCTTCTTTGTAACTCCTCCTATGCTTCTGTCCCTCTGATGGTGAGATTTCCATCATCGACTGACTTTTGGAGCCATGTTATTTATAACAGCAATTTCCTCACTGTCTAACTCACTCATCCTGAAATGTTTTCTATGGAATCATGCCTAGGCAGGACAATTAATCATTCGTGGTGAAGACATTCTGTTAAGGTCAACATGTACCTCACCAGTATTTCCTTTTATACAGGTTGCTGCTGTGGAGCAGAGAATGTGGAAGCAACAACAAAACAGAAGGTTTGTGTTAAAGTGTCCCAGGCAAGGAAGCCCAAGGTAGCCTTTTCTTCCAGGAAGAGCCACCCCTGTGAGAGTTGTGGAATCGTCTTGGGAAACATTTTCCTCATGATGGAGCTGCAGGGAACACAACACAGACAGATACTGTTGAGGTGTGGGGCGTGTGCAAAATGGTTTTACTTCACTGTAAAATTTCACCAGCAGCATGTGAGAGAGAAGACTCTCATTAGAGGGGTGGGCAGGATCTCACTTGCAAACAGCTGCAATTTCAGTGTGTCCCAGAATCATTTCACCTGTGAGGAGGTTGGGCAGGGTGTCCTTACCAGGTCAGGACATTTCCACATAAAGACTACTCAGACCAGGGATAGTACGAATGCCATTTCAACACCTGGGATGATGTTTCAAAGGAGAGAAAATTGTTTCACCAGAGAAGAATGTAAGAAAGTCAATAGTTGCATCCACATGTTTATTCAGGAAAAGGGTGTCAATGTTAGAAGACGATGTTTTGTGTGCTCTGAATGTGGGAAATCTTTTACAAGTAAGTCTCACCTTCATTATCATCAGAGAGTTCACACAGGAGAAAAGCCTTATAAAGGCAGTAAACGTGGAAAGTCTTTTACAAGGAGCACTTGCCACCAATATCATCAAAGAGTTCATACAGGTAAAAAGCCTTATCAATGCAGTGAATGTGGGAAGCCTTTTACCACTAGCAGCCAGCTTCGTAGTCATCAGAGAGTTCACACTGGAGAAAAGCCTTATCAATGCAGTGACTGTGGGAAGACTTTTACCACTAGAAGCCAGCTTGTTAATCATCAGAGAGTGCACACTGGAGAAAAGCCTTATAAATGCAGTGAATGTGGAAACTTTTTTACCCGGAGCAGTTCCCTTCGTTGTCATCAGAGAATTCATACAGGAGAAAAGCCTTATAAATGCATCGAATGTGGGAAATCTTTTATCAACTGCAATGCGCTTCGTTGTCATCAGAGACTTCATACAGGAGAAACACCTTATCCGTGCATTTATTGTGGGAAAACTTTTACACAAGCTGGTAGTCTCCAATATCATCAGAGAGTTCACACTGGAGAAAAGCCTTATAAATGTAGTGAATGTGGCAAGTCTTATATAAATAGCAATGGTCTCCAATGTCATCAGAGAGTGCACACTGGAGAGAGGCCTTATAAATGCAGTGAATGTGGGAAATCTTTTACCCATAGCAGTGCCCTTCGTTGTCATCACAGAGTTCACACTGGAGAAAAGCCTTATAAATGCAGTGAATGTGGAAATTGTTTTACCCGGAGCAGTTCCCTGCGTTGTCATCAGAGAATTCATACAGGAGAAAAGCCTTATCAATGCAGTGACTGTGGGAAATGTTTTACCTGGAAAATTGAACTTCGTCGTCATCAGAGAGTTCATACAGGAGAGAATCCTCATAAATGCAGTGAATGTGGAAAGTCTTTTACAAATAGCACCCGTCTCAAATATCATCAGAGAGTTCACACTGGAGAAAAGCCTTATAAATGCAGTGAATGTGGGAAATGTTTTACCTGTAGTACTAACCTTCATACTCATCAGAAAGTGCACACTGCAGAGAAGCCTTATAAATGCAGTGAATGTGGGAAATCTTTTACCTGGAGCACCAACCTTCGTACTCATCAGAGAGTGCACACTGCAGAGAAGCCTTATAAATGCAGTGAATGTGGGAAATCTTTTACCTGGAGCACCACCCTTCGTACTCATCAGAGAGTTCACACTGGAAAACAGCCTTAGAAATGCAGTGAATGTGGGAAATCTTTTACAAGTAGCAATGGTCTTCAAAATCATCAGAGAGCTCACACTGGAGAAAGCTGCTATGAGTGCAATTAATGTGAGATATCTCTCAGTCTAATTTGTAAATAATTCTACATAACAAAGTCCGGATATGATAAGGTTCTTAGATGTGTAGGAAATGTAGTTTCTTAATAAGGATTTATCAGTTGTATAAGAAAATAAATGAAGTCTCATTAGTCTGAATTACATCTCATACATTTAATCGCCTACATTATGTAACGTGTCCGCAACTTTTTCTGCTTTTTTGTTTCTTTGTTTTTATGTTGGAAGTATATGTATCTAAGTTGCACTTTCTAACATACAGAGATGTCCTGCCCGATCTATGTCACTGCATATTTCTGTTGCTGAAGCTATTTCCCCCTATCTTATAGCGTCCTACAAGGTCCCGACAGATGGCATCAATCACCATCTTCATGGGCCCAGGGAAGCTAACTGTGTTGTATAATTTGTTGAAGAAAATAGGAATACCTAATCCCTTAGTTCTTACATGAGTTCTTACATGTATCCCTTCCATGAGTTGCCACATAGGACTGATTACCCTTGGTGCCAGTAAACATAATGTTGCAGAAGAAATGCCATTTTGAGGGACACACTAACCTACATGCTGATGTTGACTCTATTTAATTGCGTAAGTCAGTGTCGACAAATCTATGACACACGTGTCAGAGGTGATGCGCGAACTCATTTTTTTTTGGTTGATTTTTCTTTGTTAAATGCCATTTAAATATATAAAATAAGTATCAAAAATATAAATCTTTTGCCGAAACCGGTTTTGCTCAGCGGATAGAGCGTCGGCCTGCGGACTGAAAGGTCCCGGGTTCGATTCCGGTCAAGGGCATGTACCTGGGTTGGGGGCACATCCCCAGTAGGAGATGTGCAGGAGGCAGCTGATCGATGTTTCTCTCTCATCGATGTTTCTAACTCTCTATCTCTCTCCCTTCCTCTCTGTAAAAAATCAATAAAATATATTTTTTAAAATATATATATAAATCTTTGTTTTACTATGGTTATAAATATCAAGAAATTTCTATATGTGAAACAGCACCAGAGTTAAGTTAGGATTTTTCAAAATGCTGACACGCCGAGCTCAAAAGGTTCGCCATCACTGGCCTAAGTCATCAAGGTGAAAACCGCCAATCTCAGGTGTCTTTCTTTGCAAAATAATGAAGGCTTTTTACTAGGACTTTTTTAATGCTGGGTGTTCTATTTACTGTGTGGGTTAGTTTATTAGAAGATCTGGGCTCTCCAAGCATGATGATGGGGAAATTTTTTGTGGTCTCAAACAGTTTTGCCCTTGGGAGAAGACTATGGTGCAGAAATTTGCTCAGCAGTTTTTGCCAAATTTACATTCCTGCCCATAATTTTGCAGGAAACAATGTGCACTGTTTAGTCCTCCTGTGAAAATGCATGCTTTGAGACACAGAAGTCACTCAAAAGAGGGGTAGCTGTGACAACCTCAAGTATGTCTGGGAGCAGCATAAATTTTTTTCTTGTTTTCAAGGGATGCTAAGACATGTGAAGGGATCCTTTCCCCCAGGTGTTGCAGAGGGCCATGTGCCCTAATGCCTTCTATACCATGGGTGATGGGCACTTGTTGGAGTACCATCGCAGTGAGGGGGACCCCGTCAGTGCAGAAATCTGACCTAATTCTATTACAAAAAATGGACTTCATTTAAACCTGCACCCAGAGCCGAAACTGGTTTTGCTCAGTGGATAGAGCTTTGGCCTGTGGACTCAAGGGGCCTAGGTTTGATTCTGGTCAAGAGCATGTACCTTGGTTGCGGGAACATACCCAGTATGGAGTGTGCAGGAGGCAGCTGATCGATGTTTCTCTCTCATCGATGTTTCTGACTCTCTATCCCTCTCCTTTCCTCTCTGTAAAAAATCAATAAAAAAAAACAAAAACAAAAAAAAACCACACATCTTAAAAAAAATAAAATAAATAAATAAATAAATAAACCTGCACCCAGAAAGTTTTTTGAGGAAAAGACTGTAGGAACGGTTTGTACACAGATCTGAGAAACTCCCGGCATGTTTATGCTGTGTGCAGCAGTCATTGTCATTGATTATAATCAAGAGGTTCTGTGGCCTCCGGTAGCTTCTCAAATGTTCCCAATAGAGCTATTGGTGCTCTGGCAGCAAAACTAAGAGGAAAATAAAGAGTGTCTTTAGGCCGGAGATCTGGCTTTTGTGACCCAGTCAACATTCCAGTGGTTTGGGTGAAAGTTCTGGCTTTTATTGGGGGTGAGCACAGCAAATAACAATGGAGTACAGCAAGTGACAATGATTAACAATCATGCTTTATGAAATCATCAAAGCTAAGTTATACATTACACTATTAATTTCCTATATTATACAAAGACTCTTTCCACCTGCAGCAGTGCACCCTCCACTGAACTTTCCATGCCCTCATGGACTATTCATCACGTCAAGGAAAGTTCTGCCTCGGAACAATAAGTCTCGCGTGCAAGACTTTGTTCTGACGCGGCCTGTGTGCAGGCTCACGCCTTCTCCTGGCAGAGCGTCCTCTTCTAGTTAACTTCTTTCCACTTTACCACAACATTTTCCCCCTTTTTTGTTTTGCTTCAGGTTCATGACATAAAAAATAGCATTGCGTTAATTGTTCACTGCTGCGGCTTTACTCGATCTTCTGCAGACTAAATATAGAACGAAGCAAAGTATCAATACTAGCAATAACAACCCTGAGGAGGTTTCCATTAATGCTTGAATATGTGGAATAGGATTCATATTCTGTATCTCATTTATAAGACCTTGTAAAACTTGCTGTCCGGTTACCTCCTCTAATCTCTTTTGAAATGTTGTGTGAATATGATCTTGAAGTTCAGTAATCTACACAGACCAGTATGGTTCCAATCACATTTTAACTGTAATCGCCTTTGCAGGCTCACAATTTGGTCCCCTAATAAAGCTACTGATTGCTCAAGATCGGCTATTTGTTCATTAATTTCACTATCAATTTTCCGTTGAGAACTTCATAACTGTTCTGAATCTTTATGCCATTCCTGAACAAAAGTAGCAGTTTGGACTGATCGCTGCAATGCCACCCCAGCTGTTGCTGCAGTTGCTGTCACAGCAATCAATCCTAGAATTACAGCAATTAGTATGCCAATAAACCTTTGTTGACCTTTTTAATATTCCTTCTGCAATGGCTTGGAGAGCTCCAGCCAGAGAACTTTCTTGCCATCGTCGGTCCATCTGCACAGGTAACCATACTCCCGTTCTGGCTTGCAATAGATACAAGCTTTCTCTATTGTGATTAAAAAGTACAGAGTTATTTACACAGGTTAAGAAAGTACAATTAAAACAAGATATTTCTCCAGTAGTTTGATTCCATTGGACTGGTCCTTTTAAGGATTACTGGTGCTTTTAGCCACATTCAACCAGGCTTTAAAACCCAATTGCAAACAATGGTCACCCAGTCCCAGGCACACTGGCATTCCGGCATCTGGTTTCAAAGGCCCACGATCATCAAAAGGTCCAGGCATCCAATTAGAGTCATTAGTTACAGGGCCTTCCATGGGCAGTCACAAGACGTTCCCCTTCCTGGCACCCGCGCTTCACCTGTCCCCATGTAGGTGGAGGGGTGTTTCGGGTGCGAGGCAACAGCACGCAAATTGTTTGTCCTCTCTGGATGGTTAGCTGCGCAAACCGGTCTTCCAGTCCCGCCTCGTCACGCTTCCTCTTGCTCGCCATGCCTTAGCTTGATTCTTTTATTAGGAATCCAGAACTTCTTAGTTCCTGTGGAAACATAAGCATAGCCTCGACCCCACCTTAAAACGGTAGTCGGGCGCCATGGATTAGTAGTGACATCTTGATACATGACAGGTTTTTCTACCGGGACCTCCTTTTTATGTCCCCTATGCATTCCGGCAGCTGACACTGCGTCTGTATTCAAATTTTAAAAATTTAAAGTAAATAGAGCTCTTAATAATCTTCGTCGGGGAGTCTGGCCTGATACCAGCTCTTCTCCCCCTTTTTGTTTTTGTAGCATTTCCTTAAGGGTTTGGTTCTGTTGTTCAATAATTGTTTGACCTGTACTGTTTCCAGGAATTCCTGTAATATGTTTAATATCAAATTGTTGAAAAAATTGTTGACACTTACCTGATAAATATGTTGAGCCATTGTCAGTTTTAATGGCTCGGGGCTTGCCCATTACAGCAAAGGCTTTAATGCTGGATTTGGAATTCCAGGTTGTAAAGGTTCTATAGGTTTAATAATCTCATTAATCCTTCTTAAATCAGTTAACATTCTCCATTTATCTGGTTTTTTCTTTATAACAAAGACAGGGGAATTCCATGGACTAGAGCTGGCTTCTATATGCCCTAGTTGTATTTGTTCTTTGATAATAATATGGAGCGCTTCCAACTTTTCTCTTGTTAGGGGCCACTGCTCTACCCAAACCGGTTTAGTTGTTTTCCATTTTAAAGGCAGGGCGAAGCGCTTTGGAGTGGCCCCCTTTATAAATTTTGGTCCTGAACACTGGTGCCAGTGACGCCAGCACCAGCTTGACAAATCATTTGTCTATGACCTTTCTGTAAAGAAGGTATAGTAATTGTAGCCCCCCATTGCTGTAAAAGATATTTTCCCCACAAAGATAGTGGAATGGAGGCAACATATGGCTGTATTTGGCCCTTTTGTCCTTCAGGCCCCTGGCATTCAAGTACATTAGAGCTTTGCAAAATCTCAGTGAGGTTTGCAACCTGTAAAGGTTGCATTCACCTTGTGCACCGGTCAAGATTGAGGCCAGTGCAAAATAGAAACTATAGTCACATCAGCCCCAGAATCCACCAGGCTGATAATTTTTATTCCCTCCGGGAATAAACTGTAAAAATTGAGGTCTTTGGCCTCCCAAGACTGTATGTTAAAAAACCTTTTTTTCTGTGCTACTAAATCTTCTAGTTTGTTTAACTGGTGCTGTATGCCCTATTTGTTTATAGGGAATTAATAATAACTGTGCCATTTTTTCTCTAGCCTTTATATTTATAGTATCAGAAGCAGGCATCATAACTAATATTTCTCCTTCATAATTTGTATTAATAACTCCGGGAGCATGTTTAGCTTTCCCTTGTGGGACTTTTGCCTTCAGACAATTTTTTTTTTCATATGTCCCACTTTCCCACATCCATAGCATTTAGCAGGATGGGAATTGCAGTTTTTAATGCACCAGCAAGAAGATTATTATTATTATTATTAATTATTTATATAAGATTTTAATAAGATTATTATTATTATTATATTAATATTATTTATATAACTTTAGAAAATGATTGGGCCGGGATGCTAGCCTCCTCTATTTTTGACCAAGCCTTTAAGCAACAAGTTCTAATTTGTGCAATAACAGCATTCTCTAACAGCACCTGTTGCTGTCAGCTACTATGTGTTCCAGTTCCTGTTAACTGGTCAAAATTACATCTAGGTGGGTTTTCTTGGGCGTTAATCATCGCCACTCTCCTGGCTTTTTCCCACCACCAGGATTTAAATTGCAGATATTGCCCTGGGGCTAATACTGCCTTAGTTATAGCATTCCAAGTATAAGGAATTAATTTATAATCTGTATAAATTAATTTTATATTAATTAATATATAAAAATTAATATATATAATTATATATAATACTAGAGGCCCAGTGCACAAAAATTTGTGCACTCGGGGGGCGGGGTGAGAGGGGTCCCCCAGCCTGGCCTGAGCCCTCTCGCAGTCTGGGACCCCTCGGGAGATAACGACCTGCTGGCTTAGGCCTGCTCCGGGTGGCAGAGGGCAGGCCCAATCCCTAAGTTCAGCCCCTGGTCAGGCTCAGAGCAGGGCCGATTGGGGAGTTGGGGCGCCGCCCCCTGTCACACTCAAGGCAGGGTCGATGGGGAGGTTGCAGCACCACCCCCTGTCACTCACAGAGCAGGGCCCATCAGGGGGTTGGGGCACTGCCCCTTGTCACTCACAGAGCAGGGCCCATCAGGGGGTTGGGGCGCTGCCCCCTGTCACTCACAGAGCAGGGCCCATCAGGGGGGTTGGGGCTCAGTACCCTGTCACAAAGCAGGGTTGATCAGGGGGTTGGGGAGCTCCCCTCTGTCACGCACAGAGCAGGGCCGATCAGGGGGTTGAGGAGCTCCCCCCTGTCACTCACAGAGTAGGGCCAATAGGGGAGTTGGGGCACCGCCCCCTGTCACACACAGAGCAGGGCGGATCAGGGGGTTGGGGCGTTGCACCCTGTCACACTCAGGGCAGGGCCAATGGGGAGGTTATGGCTCTACCCTGTCACACACAGAGCAGGGCCCATTTGGGGGACGGGGGGGGGGGGCGCCGCACCCTGTCACACACAGAGCAGGGCCGATCAGGGTTTGATGTGCTGCACCCTGTCAAACACAGAGCAGCAGGGCAATCAGGGGATTGGGGAGCTCCCCCCTATCAGGCACAGAGCAGAGCCCATGGGGGGGAGGGGGCGTTGGGGCACCACACCCTGTCACACACAGAGCAGGCCTGATCAGGGGGTTGGGGAGCTCCCCCCTATCAGGCACAGAGCAGGGCTGATCAGGGGGTTGGGGTGCCTTCTCCTGTCACGAACAGAGCAGGGTGGATAGGGAGGTTGTGGCCCCGCCCCCTGTCACACACAGAGCTGCAGGGCGATCAGGGGGTTTGGGCACTGGCCCCTGTCAAGCTGATCCGGGTGCCGGGAGCCTTGCTGCTCCACTGATCCCGGTGCTGGGAGGCATATTACCCTTTTACTATATAGGATAGAGGCCTGGTGCATGGGTGGGGGCTGGCTGGTTTGCCCTGAAGGGTGTCCTGGATCAGGGTGGGGGTCCCCACTGGGGTGCCTGGCCAGTCTGGGTGAGGGGCTAAGGGCTGTTTTCTGGGTGGCGAGTGACTGAAGCTCCCAACCGCTCCTTGTTTTCTTTTATTTTTTTCAATTTATTCTGGGCCAGCTTTAGCTCTGAGGCCTCGGCTGCTGAAAACATCGATACAATGTTTCGGTCCGGCTGGGTTTCATTTCGGCTGGTTTCTGGGCTTTTCTTTAGCTTCTTATTTGCAACATAGTACATAGTTGCTTAGACTTGCAGCTGAGAGGCCGGCAAGTGAGGTGGGGAACATTGGAGTCCGCAGCAAGCAAGCCTCATGCTCGCTTCAGTGCCTGGCTGCCGGCCGCCATCTTGGCTGACAGTTAATTTGCATATACTCACTGATTAGCGAATGAAAAGGGTAGCGGTCGTACGCTAATTACCATGTTTCTCTTTTATTAGTGTAGATTATAATTAATAATACATATAACCCTTGAGGGTATTGAGCATTAGCAGCTCTTTGTGTCCTCAGGAGGTGGGTGGAGGCTCAGCTGCTAACGCCAGATTAATGGCTAGTGCCGCTTTACTTTCACTTTTCGGCAGCGGTGCAGCCAACTCCTGAGGGCTTTTATTCTCTTTCTTTTCCTTACTACTGTAAGTAATAATTCTTTTAAACTCCCTAAAAGTTCCTTCATCTCTGTTTCTCTTCTCCCCACTCTTTTTTTCCTTAACTTAGGGTGAGGGCATCGATCATCTTCCGAACCAGCAGAAGATGAATCATCCAGCTCTGAATCGCTGGCTGAGGTTATTCTTTCATAACCCCCTACTTCATTTTTAACCCTAGCTTTCTGTCCTTTATTTGACTCCCTCGGTTCAGTGACCTCTAACGGGAGCGGCTCCGGTGGTAGTGATTTCCCAGGAGGGAGAGGCTCAGGATTTAAACATTCAGCTCCTGGAGCAGCACTTTGTGACTTCATAGGAATTTCTTCACAATCTTCAGAATCAGACTGAAAAGGCTGTAAAGCTAACGTTACTAAATTAAAAACAGCCCATACATCAGCCTCTATAGCATTTCCCTGTTGGTGAGCCCTTCTTAATGACCTTCCAATTTGTTTCCACAATTTAAGATTTAACTGCTGTTTTCCTTCTGGGTTAAACCAATAACAGTGCTGCTGAATTGCCTCAAACAATTTTTTAAAAGCCTCATTCTTCACTTTTACCCCTGAACTCTTTAACAATGATCTCAAGACAGCTATATATTGACTCTGCATCGACGGGCTAGTCCCCATACTCTGCTTCTATTGCCGAAAGTTCCGCGTACTCGGCACTGGCATCTCCCTTTCGGTCCCACGCCCCTTAGACTCACCCCTGGTCCCTGCTCGTGGCGCCAGATATTGATGTTCTTGGTGAACGGAGGCGCAGAGATGAGTCGGACGACAGGATACGGAGAAGCAGAGGGCTACCGCTCGCTCAGGCGAATAGCAAAGATCCTCTGATCCCTTTTGGCTTTTATTGGGGGTGAGCACAGCAAATAACAATGGAGTACAGCAAGTGACAATGATTAACAATGGGGTACAGCAAGTGACAATGATTAACAAACATGCTTTATGAAATCATCAAAGCTAAGTTATACATTACACTATTAATTTCCTATATTATACAAAGACTCTTTCCACCTGCAGCAGTGCACCCTCCCCTGAACTTTCTATGCCCTCATGGACTATTCATCACGTCAAGGAAAGTTCTGCCTCGGAACAATAAGTCTCGCGTGCAAGACTTTGTTCTGACGCGGCCTGCGTGCAGGCTCACGCCTTCTCCCGGCAGAGCGTCCTCTTCTAGTTAACTTCTTTCCGCTTGACCGCAACAGCCACAGCAAAGAAAATAAAGACCTTTTTCTTGTCCTTAAAAATATCTCCACCACATTTAGAACCTAAGGCTTTAGGGACCTGAAGAATGAATACTTCTAGGAGATGAAATAAAGGGACACCAGAAATACTTGGGACATTCTGTTAAGGAGGATGTGAACAATGGGCAGGAAATAAATTACTTGGGGTTTAATTAGCAGGTGCTTCTCATAAATTGTGGAAGGCCACAGCAAAGAAACAGACCTTTTTGTTGTTCTTACAAATACCTCGCCCGGTTTAGAATCTAAGGCTTTAGTGACCTGAAGAGTGACTACTTCTAGAAGACCAAATAATAGTACACCAGCAATACTGGGGTCCTTGTGTTTAGTAGGACATCAGTAATGGGTCCCTGAGTTAATAAACCACTCATTGAATTTTCTCCTCAACCCACAGGTTCTAACTTCCTAGTATGGACAAAAATGATGGTACATAGTAAACCTAGCAATCTCAGGGAGCCTGACATAGCATAGCCAATCTTGCAAACTCGGAGGCTAAAAGTACCCATATAGGATGCTTTGAAGTTAAAACTTGCCAAGTAAAAGCTAGTCACAGGGGTATTTATGTCCTACTCTGTTTGCTTTGTTTTTGTGTGTGTGAGTGTGTGTGTGTGAGTGTGTGTGTGTGTGTGTGAGTGTGTGTGTGTGTGTGGTTTTTTAATTTTTTGCAAGTTGCAAATTTCACCTTAGTGAGCCTGTCTGTTGTCTTTTTGCACCTGGGACAACATACCTTTGGATTTTCAGGGACATTTCTGTTTCACAGACTCCTAAGAGCACAATCTCTGAACACAGAAGATCACAGAGCCCCAATAAGTGTTATTGTGTTATATATTAACTGTTACCAATCACATAAACTTAAAAAGAAGTTTGTCTTTTTTTTTTACTTTTTATCCAATCCCAGAGATTTTCCTCTTTAGTCCCCCCCACCCATTTTATCACCAGTGAATGTCATGTGAACCATTTATGTCTTCTTTATAGTCTCATGTATAAAAAAGGTGCAAAACTGCCATTCTCCCAAGCAATTTATTGTTATTCTGCTTCCTGGCACCGTTACCGGCTTGGGTCACATAAACTTAGGAACATTCTCCACTCACATAAACTTAGGAACATTCTCCACAAGTTTGGACATTTCTTACAACATCACCAAAAGCAATTGACTCATGTGAAGCAGGAGAAAGATACATGGAGGGGTATCAGCATTTCCAGAGACTCAACTGACTGAACACAGATTAATAAACACAAATTTAGAGCAGACTCAGCACACAGCAAGCTAGTGTTTTCCCATTGCTTTCAGAGAACACAAGAAAATGCTCAAGGCTCAGGTGACTTGGTTGTGTGTGTGTGTGTGTGTGTGTGTGTGTGTGTGTGTGTGTGTGTGTTTAATTCTTATCAGAGGCTGTTTTTTCTTTCTTTTTTTCCCCCTCCTATTCCTTTCCATGGCTACAGTTATGCGTTTCCTCCGATTCCCTTTACATCTGAGAGCACTTCCCTTGGCCTCCCCTTGTTTAGGGGAACGCCATCATTTCTTACTGCAGTGTTTTCTCTGGGGCAGTGGTTCACAACCTTCCTAATGCTCTGACCGTTTAATACAGTTCTTCATGTTGTGGTGACCCCCAACCATAAAATTTTCGTTGCTACTTCATAACTGTAATTTTGTTACTGTTATAAATTGTAATGTAAATATCTGATATGCAGGATGTATTTTTGAACGACCCCTGTGAAAGGGTCGTTTGACCCCCGAAGGGGTCGCGACCCCACAGGTCAAGAACCGCTGCTCTAGGGGCAACCTTCTTTCAGAGTAAGCTGCAATTGATCTGCCTTCCCCACCCCTTTTTTAAAATTTTTTTTAAAAAATATATTTTTATTGCCGAAAGCCGGTTTTGGGCTCAGTGG
>NW_005871460.1:782818-790158 GCF_000147115.1 Myotis lucifugus | reverse complement strand
CTCTCACCATGT
The DNA here is from genome assembly GCF_000147115.1 of Myotis lucifugus. Lineage (NCBI taxonomy): Eukaryota > Metazoa > Chordata > Mammalia > Chiroptera > Vespertilionidae > Myotis > Myotis lucifugus. The sequence continues at coordinate 790,146 of NW_005871460.1, read as the reverse complement.
TTTCCCTCCAGCCAGGATCATGTTCTGGTATCCCCCATCCTCCTTCCCAGTCTCCTGTGTCTGCACCCTGGGTCTTTGGGTTGGAACAGAGTCCCTTTGAATACAAGCCCTCAACACAGTGCACAGCACTCTGGGCCACAACTGAAGTTCTTACAGTGCTTTACCTGACAATCTACCCTGACTGACTCCACACACAACCTTTTTTTCCCACTGTAGGAGAAGTTAGTTTATTCGCGTAATGGTGTTTGCCATTTTGGCCAGTTACTGCGATTTTTTCTGAGTCGTTTCCATGTATATGGAGTTATACATGTTAATAATATTTTGGTTGTATTTCCCCTCTTAATCTATATTATTCAATTTTATTACTAAGCCAACCAAAGAACCTAGAAAAGGAGGAGAGAATAATATTTTGCCCCTAGAATGTCATTTTCCTCATTTTGACCCACTTAACTCCTCAGAATAACGAGGATTGGCCGGTGATGCAGGCTGTGAATGAATTCAGACCTAAAAGACGACATGCAGAGAGGAAGTTTATTTCACTTTCCAAGAGAAGAAAGGGCCAAGTATTGCTAGTCAATACAGGGCAGGGATAATGGGTGGCTTCTGCTTTTCAGCAGTGCCTGTTGTTAAAGGACAAGGAATGGAGGGAACTTGGAATGCACTGAAGTGCAGTAGATATGAGGGAATGTCTTTAAAACTTACAGTTTGTGCCCTAACCTGTTTGGCTCAGTGGATAGAGCATCGGCCCTCGGACTCAAGGGTCCCAGGTTCGATTCAGGTCAAGGGCATGTACCTTGGCTGCAGGCACATCCCCGGTGGGGGGCGTGCAGGAGACAGCTGATTGATGTTTCTTGCTCTCTATCCCTCTCCCTTCCTCTCTGTAAAGAATCAATAAAATATATTTTTAAAAAAACAACTTACAGTTTGTTTGCTTTCCTGGAGACAGTCTGGCAGATGTATAAGTAGGTGACTTCTCAGTACTTTTCCCAAGCCTATAAAATATGACTAGAGACATACTTATTAAGAGTTTAAAAGAGGCTTTTTTCAAGGAGCAGAGGGAAGGAAACATTTTACTAACTAGAAACTCCTTGGTGGGAATTATCTCTGAAGTGTGACAACAGCAGGGAGGAAGGGTAGCAAGAATGTAGCCTTGAAAGTAACTAATCTTGTGCATAGGTTTGAACACAGGTGTTGAATTAGAGGAGCCAACAATCTTGGGATTTAATTAGCAAGTGCTTCCCATAAATTGTGGAAGGCCACAGCAAAGAAAAAGAAAGACCTTTTTCTTGTCCTTACAAATACCTCCTCCACATTTAGAACCCAAGGCTTTATTGCCCTGAAGCTTAACTACTTCTAGGAGACCATAAAAGGGACACCAGCAATATGGGGCATTCTGTTAAGGAGGATCTGAATAATGGGTCCGCCAGGATATAAACCACTCATAGAATTTTCTCCTCAGCCAACCAACTTTTAAAAAAATTTTTTTTATATATTCTTGATTTTTTGCAGAGAGGAAGGGAGAGGGATAGACATTTAAAACATTGATCAGCTCCTCCTCCACACCCCCTACTGGTGATATGTTCACAACCAAGGTATATGCCCTTGAACAGAATGGAACCTGGCACCCTTCAGTCCACAGGCTGATGCTCTATCCACTGAGCCAAACCGGTTAGGCCTAACCCAACAAGGTCTAACACCCCGGTTTTGGACAAAAATGATGGCACATACTAAACCTAGTAAGCTCAGGGATCCTGGCATGCCATGGCCAATCTTATGAACTCAAGGGCAAAAGTAACCATATAAGATGGTTTGAAGTTAAAACTTTCCAAGTAAAAGTAAGCCACAGGGGTAGTTATGTCCTAGCCTTGTTTTTTGTTTTGTTTTGCAAAGGTCAATTTTTACCTTATTGAGCCTGGCTATTTTGTTTTGCACCTGGGATAGCATACCTTTGGATTTTCAGGGAAATTTCCATTTTACAGAATCTTAAGGGCACAATCTCCCAACACAGAATACCACAGAGAACCAATTATTGTTATTGTGTTAAATATGAAGTGTTAACTATTCTATAACATTTAAAAAGAAGGTTATGTCTAGTTGGTTTTTTTACTTTTTAACAACTCCCAGAATTTTCCTTCCTTAACTCTCCCCCCTAATTTATCACCAGTGAATTTCATGTAACCTTCTTATGTGTCCTACTTTGAGTGTAATGTATAAAATAGGTGCAAAACTGCCATTCTCCCAACTCAATCTTTTGTTATTTTGCTTCCTGGCAATGTCACAGGCTTGTGTCAAGTAAACTGAGAAAAATTCCCCACAGGTTTGGACATTTCTTCCAACAACACCAAAAGCTATAGACTCATGTGAAGCAGGAGGATGTTACATGCAGGGGTATCAGCATTTCCACGGACACAATTGACGGAAGACAGATTTATAAACACAAATGTAGAGCAGACCCAGATCACAGAGAGCTAGATCTTTCCCACTGCTTTCAGAGAACAGAAGAAAATGCTCAAGGCTCAGGTAACTTTGTATTTACTGTGTGTGTGTGTGTGTGTGTGTGTGTGTGTGTGCGCTCGCGCGTGCGTGCGCGCACGTACACTCCCGCACATGATTAATCCTCACCTGAGGATGTTTTTCATTTTCTTTACCATCCCCCGCTTTCCAGTATGAGATTCCGCACTCCATTCTATGCTTCCATGTCTCTGAATTCACTGCATTAATCATGTTTTTAAAATTATATTCTATATATGAGTGAGATCAAGTGATATGTCTTTCTCTGACTGACTTATTTCACTTAGCATGGTGCTCTCCAGGTTCCTCCATACTGTGTGAAAGGATCAGAATTTCTTCCTTTTTACTGCTGCTTAGTATTCCATGGTATAAATGTACCCCAGCTTTGTATCCACTCATCTACTGATGGGTACTTGGTCTGTTTCCAAATCTTTACTATTGCAAAGTGTGCTGCTATGAATGAAGGGGTGCATATCTTCCATCAGATTATTTCAGGTGTCTTTGGATATAATCCTAGAAGTGGAATCACTGGATCAAATGGCAGTTCCATATTAAATTTTTTGAAAAAACTCCATACTGATTTTCATAATGGCTGCACCAGTTTGCATTCCCACCAGCAGTGTACTAGGGTTCCCTTTTTTCTACATCCTCGCCACCACTTGTCATTTGTTGACTTGTTGCTGGTCACCGTTTTGAAAGTTGTGAGGTGATACCTAATGGTTGTTTGAATTTGCATCTCTCTGATGATCAGTCACTTTGAGCATTTTTTCACTTGTCTCTTGGCCATCTTATCCCCAGTGCAGCCCAGGCAGAGCTACACTTTGGATGGCATCAGAAGCAGAACCTTTAAAGTATGAGTGTCGGTTTTGTGCCATTAACTTTCTACGATGCATTCAATGGAGGCAGGTTACAGCGAGGTAGAGACTTGAGCAACCTCTGCAAGGTACAGTGGACCTGACGGAGACACATGCCAAATGTCCTGAATGAAGAAGCAATGCCTGCCATTCAGAATGAGCAGGTCCTGAAGAAAGATATGCAAAACCAGCCCCTAAAGGAAGCCAGTCATGTGCACCAGAAACAAACTCGCCCCAGAAATCACCTCCCCTGAAGGCGCTAGAGGGCGCTTAGTATACTTGGTGTGTTCTTGGGCTATTTGCCCCTAAATCCAGTCCAGGATGCAACTGAGAAGATAGAGGTTGCTGGCTTTGGAGCGGAGAAACTACATTACCCAGAAGGCCACGCATGGCATGCCACCAGGCTGAGCCAATGGAGGCTCAGAAAAGGCATTTCCGTTTGTCTGCTTCTGTGGGCGGGACCGGATATCCTTGTGGCGGGATTTTTGTCTTCTCAGGTTTTTGTCTTCTCAGGCGGTGAGGTTTTCCTAGTTCACAGGCTTGCGGAGGAGGCTGGAGAGTGGTGCTCCCCGCCACTCACCCCATGGTCGGAGCCTCCAGTGGTGCTCAAAGCTCACACTTGGGATTGAAGCTCCGAGTCGCCACCCGGACCCACGACAGGGCCGGGACAGGGACCGCCATTCCTGCAGCGGCTTCTGCTCCCGCCCCGGCTCAGGCCACGAGGGCAATGGCGGCGCCCCCGCTGAGGAGACGGGCTGAGGTGAGTTCGAGTCGCCCAGGCCCTCACCGCCTCCTCACACAGACACCACAGCCTGGGGAGGGCGCCTGTCCCGTCCTGCAGCTCAGTCCCGCGTGGAGGACCGTGAGGAAGGTGGAGGGGAGAGAGGAGTGTTGTGGCTTCTGAGGACACAGCAAGTGCAGGGCAGAGAGGACGGGGGTGACTTGCATCTGAAGGTCCCTGAGGATGTGGCTGTGAGTATTGACGGAAAGAGCAGAGGCTGCAGGGAGGACGGCACAGACTCATTCGGGGCTTTCCCGGCTGTGGGTCCGTCAGGGGTCTGGGGTGGGCCTGGATCCGGCTGGACTACAAGCTCTCTACACGCCATATGCCAGGTTCATGGGTGAGTCCAGCGAGATCCAGTGGCATTGGAGCAGGAAGGGGGCAGAACTGAGGGAGTGATCCTGGGATCCGAACATGGGAAGGGGATAAACATTACCCAGTGGTGAGCACATCTGGAGGAAGTGTGAGCTGATGGTCCCTGGGACCTGGTGTGGGGACTTAAAGGTGAAGCATAAACCTTTGTCTTGGAGGCAGGATCTAGGAGACTGCAGTGGTGTTGCTTGGCAGGAAGGCTGGGGCCCTGCAGGCATCGCCCAGACCTTAAATGGTATTGCCCCCTACCCTCCCCTCCCCAATTCTTCCCACCCAATCAGGCTGCTCTGCTCAGGGCCATCACAGTGAGTAATGGGACTGTGATGATAGAGCAGCCTGCACTGGCATTAGGGCCTGGTGTCCACAGTAACCAGGGGTCCCAGAGGAGGTTGAGGGGGGGAAGATGTGTAAGGAGTAGAATTACTGGTTCTCAGAAAGGCAGCTCTGGTTTCAATTGTCTCAATTCTGACAGGTTTGCGTGACCTTTGAGGACATTGCCCTGTACTTCTCCAGAAAGGAATGGAGCCTCCTTGATGAGGGTCAGAGACAGCTGTACCTGAATGTGATGCTGGAGAACTTTGAACTTCTGTCCTCCCTGGGTAAGACCCTCACTCTCACCAGTGACCTGGACTTGGCTTTGAGGTTTCCCAGGCTCCATCCCCTAGGGTGTGCTCTGTCCTCCCATGTAGACTGTGGTACTGCTTGATTTTCCAGTTTCCTCGGTAGTTGCTGTCCTGGGGCTGGTTGGTCTGTTTCCTCTGCTCCCTTCTATTCCTGAAGTTCCAATACTCCTGCTGTTGCTGTTCTAAACTCACAGGGAAGGACTTGTGGTTGGTAGTGTTGCAGGAAGCCTAACCGATTCTACCTTGATCAGTGAGGAAAGCATTTTCTATATTTCTGTTGGTCATGTATAGATATTTATTGAAGAATTGTCTGTACATCCTTATCCTGTTTATTAACTGTATTTTTTGCTTAAAGATTCTTTTGATTACCTTGTAAATTTTATATATTAACTGGAGGCCTGATGCATGGATTTGTGCACTGGTGGGGTCCTTGGCTTGTCCTGCACCCTCTCGCAATCCTTGGGGGATGTTGGACTGTCGATTTTGGCCCGATCCCTGCAGGCCAGGCCAAGGGACCTTACCAGTGAAGGAATTTGTGCACTTGGCCTCTACTATGCATATAAGATGTTTGGTTAATCTCTTCCTGCTCTCCCCTCTCCCCACTTCCCTCCGACATTATGTAGTCTGTTCCATGTTTCCATGCTTGTGCTTTGAGCGTCTGCCCCCTGGTGTTCAGTTTGTGACAAACCTACCCGTCTAACGGTTGGGTGGGGTGGTCACTTATGCTTTTGTATATATATATAGATTGCTTATTACATGCAGAACACATATATTTGCATGTGCTTAATTGTGCTTCTCAGATACTGCTCTCCCAGGCCCGCTTTTCTACAAAGTCCATAATTTTGGAAACAGTGCATTCAGCAGTCTAGTGCAACCATTTTTCTAGCAAGCTCAGATGCTTGTTACTAGTGCTTAGCAATAAAGTATTTTTTTATATATATATTTTATTGATTCTTTACAGAGAGGAAGGGAGAGAGATAGAGAGTTAGAAACATCGATGAGAGAGAAACATCGATCAGCTACCTCCTGCACATCTCCCACTGGGGATGTGCCCGCAACCCAGGTACATGCCCTTGACCGGAATCGAACCCAGGACCTTTCATTCCGTAGGCCGACGCTCCATCCACTGAGCCAAACCGGTTTCGGCGCAATAAAGTATTTTTAATGAAGTTATCTCAAGTTTGCTTTTGAGACACAGTCGTGGCATTATTAGCCTGCAGTATAGATAGTGTTCACATACCTTTATTATTCCCTGGGAACTCCGCCTATTTGTGTGAATTTCTGTCTATATTTGCTATATACTCATTATTGTGCCGATCACAACAAAATCCACAATCCCTCCAAGCGATTCCCTCATATGATTTGGGAGTATTTCCTTCCATTCTCTAGATTTCATTTCATTTCTTTTTGTTTATTGCTGTTGTGCTGTGAAGAAGCTTTTTTCTTTTATTTCTTCCAATCTAGACTGTTTGTTTTTTCTATTTTGTCTGACAGTTGTTGTACATTCAGAAACTCCTGTCCAAAACAAATCGCCAAAACTTTTTCTCTAAGTTGTCCTGAGCAGTTTTAAGTTTTAGCGCTGATGTTTAATTCTGTCCTGCAGGTTGAGTTAAATTTTACCACTGGTGTCCATTATTGTTGTTTTACATGTGACTCTTGATTTTTAGCAGCACCATTCATTGAAGAAACTATCTTTCCCTTCCTCTGTGTCTTGCAGCTTTGACAAAGATGACTTGAAAGGATGTGCTTTGGTTTATTTCTGTGTTTTCTGTTCTGTCCTATTGATATATGTGCCTGTGTTTCTGCAGCAACACATTTTGCTTGCTTTCTCTTTGTAATAAATTGAAGTCAGAAAGTATGATACCACCAGCTTTGTTCTTGCTCAAGTTTGTTTTTGCTATTCGAGTTTTTAGTTCCATACATTTCAAGATTCTCTTTTCATTTCTTCATAAATACCATAAGAATTATCCTCAGGGTTCCATTTAATCTATAGACTGCATTGTGCACTATGGATATCTTCACTATATTTCTTTTTAAAAATTCTTTACTGTTTAAAGTATTACATACAGTATTACATATGTGTCCTCTTTCCCCAATGACCACAAATGAGTGAGATGATGTGATATTTATCTTTCTCGAACTGGCTTATTTTGCTTAGTATAATGCTCTCCAGGTGCATCCATGCTG
>NW_005871460.1:697816-782504 GCF_000147115.1 Myotis lucifugus | reverse complement strand
GCAGCTGATCGATGTTTCTCTTTCATCGATGTTTCTAGCTCTCTATCTCTTTGCTTTCTCTCTGAAAAATCAATAAATATACTTTAAAAAAAAAAAGTTCCTCCTTTAGGTCGGGACAGCCCAGGTGAGGCTGAAATGGCCCGGTGAAATCGGAATGACCCCGGAGAGGTTGAGATGGCCCCGTTGAGCTCGGGACGGCCCCGGTGAGGTTGAAACGGCCCAGTGATGCTGAGAGAGCCCTGCTGAGGTCGGGACGGCCCCGGTGAGGTTGAAACAGCCCCAGTGAGGCCGAGACAGCCCCGGTGATGTTGGGACGGCCCCGGTCGTTTTGAAACGGCCCTGGTGAGGTCAGGACGGCCCTGGTGAGGTTGGGACGGCCCCGGTGAGGCCGAAATGGCACTGGTGATATACGGCACCAGCAAGGTCTGGACCGCCCTGGTGAGGTTGAAACGGCCCCGGTGAGGTAGGTATAGCCCCAGTGAGGTTGGGACGGCTCCAGTTAGGTTGGGACAGATAATGGGGACCAGTATCGACTGATGAACAGTGGTAGATGCAGAGGCAGAGCAGCATTGAACAGGCTGTCAAACTACAGTGGGAAGCCTGGGGAGGGTTTGGGGAGGGTGGTTAAGAGATCAACCAAAGGACTTATATGCATGCATATAAGAATAACCAATGGACACAAGACACTGGCGGGTAGGGGAGGCCGGGGGAATGTCAAGGGGGGCAGGGGGGAAAGGAGACATTTGTAATACTCTGTAATAATTCAAGAAATAAAAATTATTAAAAAAAATAAAGAGTTTCTTCTTTTTATAGCAGTGTAGTATTTCATTGTGTTGATGTACCACAGTTTTTTAATCCATTCATCTACTGATGGGCCCTTAGGCTATTTACAAATCTTAGGTATGGTAAATTGTGCTGCTGTGAACACAGGGGTGCGTATGTCCTTTCCGATTGGTGTTTCTGATTTATTGGGATAGATATATTGCTAGAAGTGCAATTACAGGGTCAAATGGGAATTCCATTTTTAATTTTTTGTGGAAACTCTGTACTATTTTGCACATTGTCAGCAACAGTCTGCATTACCATCCGTCGTGCACAAGGGTCCCTTATGTCCACTTCCTCACCAGGACTTGTCGTTTGTCCGTTAGTTGATGATAGCCATCCTGACAGGTGTGAGATGATATCTCATTGTAGTTTTGATTTTAATCTCTCAGATAATTAGTGACTTTAGGCATGTTTTCATCTGTCTTTCGGCCCTCTGAATGTCCACTTTCGAAAAATGTCTATTTAAGTCTTTTGCTTATTTTTTGATTGGATCTTTTACCTCTTTTTTTGTGAAGATGTATGGGTACCCTGTGAATTTTGGAGATTAAACGCTTACCAGAGATAACATTGGCAAATGTGTGCTCCTGGGCTTTCTTGTTTTTTTGTTGATGGTTTCATTTGCTGTGCAGAAGCTTTTATTTTGATGTATTGCCATTTGCTTATTTTTTCTTACTTCCCATTGCCCTCAGAGCTGTACTTGTAAAGATATTGCTAGGACATATGTCTGATATTTTGCTGCCTGTTTTGGATCCTTCTGAGATGTTATGGTTTCCCCTCTTACGATTAAGTCCTTTTCCCATTTTTAGACGATGATTTTTGTGTGTCGTATAAGTTGGTGGTCTAGTTCCATTTTATGCATGTATCTGTCCAATTTTCCCAACACCATTTATTGAAGGGACTGTCTTGACTCCATGGTATGCTACTTCCTCCTTTGTGAAACATTGAGCATAAGGGCTTGGGTCAATTTCTGGGTTCTCGGTTCTGTTGCGTTCTTCTCTGTGTCTGTTGTTGTGCCAGAACCAGGCATTTTTGTGCTATTGCTTGGTATCTGATCTTGTGATTCCTCCAACTTTGTTCTTTCTCAGGATTGCTGTGCTTATTCGTTTTCTTTTAATTCCATATGTATTTTTGAACAGTTTATTATAGGTCTGTGAAATATGCCACTCTCATCTTAATGGGTATTGCGTTGAGTCTATACATTTGTTTGGGTAGTATGGACATTTTAATAATGTGGATTCTACCAATCCACAAACACAGTATATTCTTTCATTTGTTTATATCTTCTTCTATCTCCTTTTTCAAGTTCCTGCAGTTTTCTCAGTACAGGTCTTTGACCTCCTTACCTAAGTCTATTCCTAAGTATCCTAATATTTTTATTGCAGTGGTAGATAGGATTGTTTGTTTCTGTTTCTGTGAGTTGATTATCGGTGTATAAAAAAGCCATAGAGCCATAACCAGTTTGGCTCAGTGGATAGAGCGTCAGCCTGGGGACTGAGGGTCTCAGGTTCGATTCCGGTCAATGGCATGTACCTTGGTTTCGGGCACATCCCCAGTAGGGAGTGTGCAGGAGGTGGCTGATTGATGTTTCTCTCTCATTGATGTTTCTAACTATCTCTCTCCCTTCCTCTCTGTAAAAAGTCAATAAAAGATATATTTAAAAAAAAGAAAGCCATATTTTTTCGGATGTTAATTTTGTATCCTGCTACATTGCTGAATACATTTATTATATTTAGTAGTTTTTGATGGAGACTTTAGTGTTTTCCATGTACAATATTATATCATCTGCTAATAATGAGTTTTACTTCTTCTTTTCCAATTTGTTTTTTTAATTAAATCTTTATTGTTCAGATCATTACATTTGTTCCTCTTTTTTCCCCCATAACTCCCCTCCACCCAGTTCCCAACCCACCCTCCGCCCTTACTCCCCACCCACTGTCCTCATCCATAGATGCACGATTTTTTTTATTTTATGTTTTATTGATTTTTTTACAGAGAGGAAGGGAGAGGGATAGAGAGTTAGGAACATCGATGAGAGAGAAACATCGATCAGCTGCCTCCTGCACACCCCCTACTGGGGATGTGCCCGCCACCAAGGTACATGCCCTTGACCGGAATCGAACCTGGGACCCTTCAGTCTGCAGGCCGATGCTCTATCCACTGAGCCAAACCGGTTAGGGCAGGCGCACGATTTTTGTCCAGTCTCTTCCCGCATCTCCCACACCCCTTTCCCCCCCTAGAATAGTCAATCCATTCCCTTTCTATGCCCCTGATTCTATTATAATCACCAGTTCATTCTGTTCATCAGATTATTTATTCACTTGATTTTTAGATTCACTTGTTGATAGATGTGTATTTGTTCATAATTTGTATCTTTTTTCTTCTTCTTCCTCTTCTTAAAGGATACTTTTCAGCATTTCATATAATACTGGTTTGGTGGTGATGAACTCCTTTAGCTTTTTCTTATCTGTGAAGCTCTTTATCTGACCTTCAATTCTGAATGATAGCTTTGCTGGATAAAGTAATCTTGGTTGTAGGTTCTTGGTATTCATCACTTTGAATATTTCTTGCCACTCCCTTCTGGCCTGCAAAGTTTCTGTTGAGAAATCAGCTGATAGTCGTATGGGTACTCCCTTGTAGGTAACTGCCTTTCTTTTCTTGCTGCTTTTAAGATTCTCAATATCTTGCTCTCTCTCTTCTTCTGGCACCCCTATAATTTGGATATTGGTACGCTTGAAGCTGTCCCAGAGGCTCCTTACGCTATTGAGAAATCAGCTGATAGTCGTATGGGTACTCCCTTGTAGGTAACTGCCTTTCTTTTCTTGCTGCTTTTAAGATTCTCAATATCTTGCTCTCTCTCTTCTTCTGGCACCCCTATAATTTGGATATTGGTACGCTTGAAGCTGTCCCAGAGGCTCCTTACGCTATCTTCTTATTTTTGGATCCATTATTCATTTTGTTTTCCCGTTGGGTGTTTTTTGCTTCTTTGTATTTCAAATCGTTGACTTGATTCTTGTGATCCTCTAGTCTGCTGTTGGGAGTCTGTATAGTATCCTCCAGTTCAGTCAGTGTATGCTTAATTTCCAGTTGATCCTTTTTCATAACTTCGAGGGTCTGACTAGATTTCATGAGGCTCTCACTACATTTATCGGTGGTCTCACCAGTCTTTTTGAGAGTCTTACTAAATTTATCGGCGGCTTCTAGAAAGTTCCAGAAAAACCTTAAATGTGTGGTTTTGATCTCTATTTCCAGTAGTTTGCTTTCCTCCATTTCTGTCATTTGTGTCCTGTTTCTTTGTCTCCACATTTTTTATGCTTCCCTGTGTTGATACAGTGGTTTTCTGTGCTGACTGTCCTCTAGGGCCCAGTGTTTCAGCCTCCCCAATTACCTGAGGAGGACACTCTTGGTGCTCCCCCTTGTGGTCTTTGTGCACAGTCTTGTTGTAGTTAAGCCTTGATTGTTGTAGTTATCACTGGGAAGAATTGACCTCCAGGCCAATTGGCTTTGAGAATCAGCTGTGTCTGCAGTGGGAGAACTTCTGTGCTGGAGACACCCCTCTGGGGCAAGACTTTCTTCAATGGGGCTTTGGTGCTCACTGAGTCTGCTCCCTGAGTGTGTCCTTTATGGATCCGAGGGGCTGCAAACTGGATTGTCCCACGCTGACCACCGGACATACTGGCTCCTGGATCTCTAGGGAGGTGCTAATCTAGCCTCTACCTGAGGCTATCCAGCAAAAGCCTCCCTGCAGGGCTTGGGCGGGGCCGGTAACACGGGATCAACAGAGCAGTGCTAGCAGTTATGGCTGCTCTCAGTCCTGCCCACAGAGGCCCCGCTTCTCAGTGTCCTAGCAATCGCTGCAAGCCCTTCAGAGAGAAAGCTGCCCTTGAGTTATGAACGATGCCAGAGAGTCCCGCTTCTCCCATCTGAGTTTGGGTCCCCAGACACTTGCCCGGAACTGGAGCTAATAGCCTGAGACTCCCTCCCGATTGAAAACGACAACCGTGCCGTCAGCCGCCAGCCCGCTCCGCATGCGCCTCTGTACCTTAGTATTTTACTTCCTCACCGCACCTCCTCTGAGTCTCAGTATGCTTTTCTCTTTCCTTCTAGTTGTAGAATTTCCACTCAGCCAGCCTTTCTGTGGTTCTGGATATTGTCCATTCCGTCTTTTAGTTGTATTTTTGCAGTGGTTGTGCGAGGCAGCAAACTCCGGTGTTTACCTATGTCGCCATCTTGGTTTCTCCCCTACAATTAATTTTTAAAAAGTATATATTTTATGGATTTTTCACAGAGAGGAAGGGAGAGGGATAGAGAGTTGGAAATATTGATGAGAGAAAAACATCGATCAGCTGCCTCCTGCACACCCACTACTGGGGATGTGCCCACAACAAAGGTACATGCCCTTAGCTGGAATCGAATCTGGGACCTTTCAGTCCGCATGCCGATGCTCCATCCACTGAGCCAAACTGGTTACAGCTACAATTAATTTTTATTGCTTTGAGCAGCTTGAAATTATTCCACACAGATTCACATGGCCAGAATGTAAGGCCCAAAGGAAGCCGTTTTTGCAAGAACAATGAGTAGAGCCTTCCTCTCCTCTTTGTATGTACTCCTGTGCTTCTGACCCTCTCTAGATGAGATTTCCATCATCGACTCACTTTTGGGGCCACATTATTTATAACAGTAATTTCCTCACTGTCTATCTCACTCTTGAAAATCTTTCTATGCAATTGCCAAAACCGGTTTGGCTCAGTGGATAGAGCGTCGGCCTGCGGACTGAAAGGTCCCAGGTTCGATTCCGGTCAAGGGCATGTACCTGGGTTGCGGGCACATCTCCAGTGGGAGATGTGCGGGAGGCAGCTGGTCGATGTTTCTCTCTCATCGATGTTTCTAACTCTCTATCTCTCTCCCTTCCTCTCTGTAAAAAATCAATAAAATATATTTAAAAAAAAAAAAAAAAAAGAAAATCTTTCTATGCAATCATGCCTAGTCATGACAGTTAATCATTTGTGGTTAAGATACTCTGTTTTCATAAGGTCATCATGTACCTAACCAATATTTACTTTTATACAGGTTGCTGCTGTGGAGCAGAGAATGTGGAGGCACCGACTGAGCAGAACATTTCTGTTAGAGTGTCACAGGCAAGGAATCCCAAGGTAGCCTTGTCTTCCCGGAAGAGCCACCCCTGTGAGAGTTGTGGAATAGTCTTGGGAAACATTTTCCACGTGATGGAGCTGCAGGGAACACAACACCCACAGATACTGTTGAGGTGTGGGGCATGTGCAAGACGATTTTATTTCACTGTAAAATTTCACCAGCAGCATGTGAGAGAGAAGACTTGCATTAGAGGGGAGGACAGGATCTCACTTGCAAACAGCTGCAATTTCAATGTGTCCCAGAATCGTTTCACCTGCAGGAAAGTTGGTCATGGTGTCTTTACCGAATCAGGACATCTCCACCTAAAGGCTACTCCGACCAGAGCCAGTCCAAATGCTTTTTCGAACCGTGGGGTGACGTTTCAAAGTAGGAAAAATCGTTACGCCAGAAAAGAATGTAAGAAGGACAGTAGTTGCACTGACATGCTTATTCAGGAAAACGGTGTCCATGTTGCAAGGCGATGTTTTGTGTGCTCTGAATGTGGGAAATCTTTTACAACTAACTCTCACCTTAATTGTCATCAGGGAGTTCACACTGGTGAAAAGCCTTATCAATGTAGTGAATGTGGAAAAACTTTTACAGGTCCCAGTGGTCTCCAATATCATGAGAGAGTTCACACTGGAGAGAAACCTTATAAATGCATTGAATGTGGAAAATCTTTTACAACTAACTCTTACCTTCATAGACATCAGAAAATTCACACAGGAGAAAAGGTTTATCAATGCAGGGAATTTGGAAAAACTTTTACAACTACCAAGGGTTCCCAGTATCATCAGAGAGTTCACACTGAAGAAGAGCCTTATAACTGCAGGGAATGTGGGAAAACTTTTACAAGTATCCAGGGTCTCCAGTATCATCATAACATTCACATTGGAAAAAAGCCTTTTAAATGCATTGAATGTGGGAAATCTTTTATCACTAAGACCCACCTTCATAGTCATCAGCGAGTTCATACAGGAGAAAAGCCTTATAAATGTAGTGAATGTGGGAAATCTTTTAACTCATGCACTGATCTTTGTCGTCATCAGAGAGTTCACACTGGAGAAAAGCCTTATAAATGCAGTGAATGTGGAAAATCCTTTAAATGTAGCAGTGGTCTTCAATATCATCAGAGATTACACACTGGAGAAAGACCTTATAAATGTAATGAATGTGGCAAATCTTTTACAAGTAACTCAATCCTTCATAATCATCAGAGAGTTCACACTGGAGAAAGACCATATAAATGCAGTGAATGTGGAAAATCTTTTACCACTAACACCCACCATCGTCGTCATCAGAGAGTTCATTCAGGAGAGAATACTTATTAATGCAGTGAATGTGGGAAATCTTTTACACATAGTGATAGTCTTCAGCATCATCAGAGATTTTATACAGGAGAAAGCCATTATGAGTGCAATTAATGTGAGATATTGTGGGGAGCTGGCACGGCCATGGCATAGTCGGTCCCAGTGCGTGTTATGTGCCATCCCATCTCAGCCTGGGTCAGTGACCCTGAGTGGGGGCGGTGACAGGATTAAGAAAAGACAGACAAGAGAATGAAAGCTGGGTCTCGGTGTGATGCTGCCCTCGGGTGGAGAGAGACAGTGCTACGCCCACAAGCCGTGTCTTTATTTTATAGCAGATACCAGGAGGCAAAGTAAGGGCACGATCAAGATGTTTACAATATTCTGGTGGGTTTCAATCCTACTCAATTACATGTACCTGAACTCTATCACTCAGGCACGTGGGGCCAAGTGTTCGGAATATAGGATCAAGCTTACAACGATAGGTATTGGCTATAATTGTGCCAGGAAGGGTCTGCCCTCCAAGCTGGAACTTGCACGTGGCAATGAGAGGACTGTGCCCTCTCATCAGTCCAAGGCTTGAACCTGTCCAAAACACTGTAGCCACGCCCCAAAGGATATCTCTCAGCCAAATTTGTAAATCCGCTCTGCACAAAAGAGTCCAAATGTGGAAATTTTTTTAGATGTGTAGGAAATGTCGTTTCTTAGTTAGGATTTAACAATTCTGTAAAAAAATATGTGAAGTCTCAGTCTGAATTACATCTCATATATTTCAACACCTCCATTATGTAATATCCCCCAACTGTTTTTGTTGTTTTGTTTGTTAGTATTTCTTTTGGAACCATATGTGTCTATATTGCAGTTTCCAACATAGAGAGAAGTGTTTCCATGTGTATGTCACTGCATATTTCTGTTGCTGAAGGTATTTTACCTGAATGACCTATAAGCTCCCTACAGATGGCATCAGTCACCATCCTCATGTGCGCAGGGAAGCTAACTCTGTTGTCTAATTTGTTGAAGAAAATTAGTAATACCTGGGCCCTTAGTTCTTCCTTGTTTCCCTGTCATGAGTTGCCACATAGGACTGATTACTGTTGGCCCCAGTAAACACAGTGTTGGAGAAAAACTGCCATTGTCAGGGACACACTTACCCATTCATCAGATGCCAGTGATGAATTTGAGTTCCTAAGTCATCAGTGGGAGAACTGCCCGTCTCGGGTCTCTTTCTTTGCAAAATAATGAGGGCTTTTTCCTAGGACTTCTTTAATGTTGGGTGTTCTTTTGAATCTATTGGTTAACTTATAAGAGAAGGAAATATTTTGCCTCTATGATGTCATCTCCCTCATTTTCACGCACTGAACTTCTTAGAAAAAAGGAACACTGTTCGGATTTGGCAGGTGATGCAGGCTGTGGAAGAATTTACAGCTAAAAGAAGCCATGAAAAGAGGAAGTTTGTTTTACTTTCCAAGAGAAGACAGGGCCAAGTATTGGTTGTCAATACAGGCCAAGGAAGAAAGGCTGGGTTCCATTTTTCATCAGTGGCTCTAACTCAGTGGGCAGCAAACTCATTAGTCAACAGAGCCAAATATCAACAGTAGTTCTTCAAAATAGACTCTGCCATTCCGAAAACTGACTTTTTTGCTTGGGCCACGAAGTTTCAATCGCACTGTATGTGCGCACCCGCAGGTGGTATTTTCTGAAAGAGCCACATTAAAGGGGCCAAAGTCACCGTTTGCCGACCACGGCTCTAGCTAATAGAGAACAAATACAGGGGCCTGGTGCTTTGCTGAAGTTGAGTAGATATGAGGGGCTGTCTTTAAAAGTTGCAGTTGGTTTGCCTTCCAGGAGGCAGTCTGGCAGATGTATAGGGAGGTGTCTTATCAGTATTTTTCCCAAGCCTATAAAATATGACTAGAGAAAAAGTTATGGAGTTCAAAAGAGTCTTGTTTGAAGAGGTGGAGGGAAGCAAACTTTCTAATAACTACAGACCCCTTGGTGCAAATAATGTCTGAGATGTGACAACAGCAGGAAGAAGGGGTATGTAAGAATTTAGCCTTGAAAGTAGCTTATCTTGTTAAGCAGTTTGACCAGAGGAGCTGTGTGAATTAGAGGAGCCAACAATCTTGGGGTTTAATTAGCAGGTACTTCTCATAAATTGTGGAAGGCCACAGCAAAGAAAAAAGACTTTTTTTTTCTTTACAAATACCTCAACCACATTTAGAACCTAATGCTTTATTGGCTGCAGACTGACTACTTGTAGGAGACCAAATAAAGGGACACCAGCAGTACTGGGGCATTGTGTTTATTAGTACTTAAGCCAGGAGTCCTGGAGTTAATAAACCACTCATTGAATTTTCTCCTGAACCCACAGGTTCTAAAGTTACCAGTACGCACAAAATTGATGGCTTTGAGACACAGAAGTCACTCAAAAGAGGGGTAGCTGTGACAACCTCAAGTATGTCTGGGAGCAGCATAAATTTTTTTCTTGTTTTCAAGGAATGCTAAGACATTTAAAGGGATTCTTTCCCCCAGGTGTTGCAGAGGGCCATGTGCCCTAGTGCCTTCTATTCCATGGGTGATGGGCACTTGTTGGAGGACCATCATAGTGAGGGAGACCACTTCACTGCGGAAATACTGAACTAATTCTATTACAAGAAATGGACTCCATTTAAACCTGCACCTAGAAAGTTTTTTGAGGAAAAGACTGCAGGAACTGTCTGTACACAGATCTGAGAAACTCTGGGCATGTTTATCCTGTGTGCAGCAGTCATTGTCATTGATTATAATCAAGAGGTTCTGTGGCTTCCGGTAGCTTCTCAGATGTTCCCAATAGAGCCATTGGTGCTCTGGCAGCAAAACTAAGAGGAAAATAGTGTCTTAAGGCCGGAGATCTGGCTTTTGTGACCCAGTCAACATTCCAGTGGTTTGGGTGAAAGTTCTTCATTGTTTGTTACATTTTCTGTCACTGAGATGAGACTGGCCCAGAGGGCATAAGAATGTGGCTTGAGTGCTAACCGGTTTGGCTCAATGGATAGATCGTCAGCCTGTGGACTCCAGGTTCCCAGGTTCCATTCTGGTCAAGGGCATGTACCTTGAATGCGGGCACATCCCTAGATGGCGTGTGCAGGAGACAGCTGATGGATGTTTCTAACACTATCCCTCTCCCTTCCTCTCTGTAAAAAATCAATAAAAATATATTGAGAAAAAAAAGAATGTGGATTGAATATAGAGTTGAAAAACATGTTGTTCCAAAATTGGTGAACCTACATTTCTTTTATCTTGAGCCATTTAATTTACAGTTACTTTACATTCCTGGAGACAGTCTGGCAGATGTATAGGTAGTTGTGCTGTCAGCATTTTTCCCAAGCCTATAAAATATGACTAGAGAGAAAGTTATGAAGAGTTCAAAAGGCTTGTTTGAAGGAATGGAGGGAAGGAAACTTTCTACTGACTAGAGACTCCATGGTGCAAATTATCTCTGAAGTGTGACAACAGCAGGGAGGAGGGGTAGCAAGATTGTAGCCTTGAAAGTAACTTCTCTTGTTCAGCAGTTTGAACAGGGGAGTTGTTGGATCAGAGGAGTCAACAATCTTGGGGTTTAATTAGCAGGTGATTCTCATAAATTGTGGAAGGCCACAGCAAAGAAAATAAAGACCTTTTTCTTGTCCTTAAAAATATCTCCACCACATTTAGAACCTAAGGCTTTAGTGACCTGAAGAGTGACTACTTCTAGAAGACCAAATAATAGTACACCAGCAATACAGGGGTCCTTGTGTTTAGTAGGACATCAGTAATGGGTCCCTGAGTTAATAAACCACTCATTGAATTTTCTCCTCAACCCACAGGTTCTAACTTGCTAGTATGGACAAAAATGATGATACATAGTAAACCTAGCAATCTCAGGGAGCCTGACATAGCATAGCCAATCTTGCAAACTCAGAGGCTAAAAGTACCCATATAGGATGCTTTGAAGTTAAAACTTGCCAAGTAAAAGCTAGTCACAGGGGTATTTATGTCCTACTCTGTTTGTTTTGTTTTTGTGTGTGTGAGTGTGTGTGTGTGTGTGTGGTTTTTTAATTTTTTGCAAGTTGCAAATTTCACCTTAGTGAGCCTGTCTGTTGTCTTTTTGCACCTGGGACAACATACCTTTGGATTTTCAGGGACATTTCTGTTTCACAGACTCCTAAGAGCACAATCTCTGAACACAGAAGATCACAGAGCCCCAATTATTGTTATTGTTTTGAATATTAACTGTTACCAATCACATAAAGTTAAAAAGAAGTTTATGTCTTTTTTTAAACTTTTTATCCAATCCCAGAGAATTTCCTCCTTAGCCCCCCCCCCCCACCCATTTTATCACCAGTGAATGTCATGTAAACCATTTATATCTTCTTCTTTAGTCTCATGTATAACAAAGGTGCAAAACTGCCATTCTCACAAGTAATTTATTGTTATTCTGCTTCCTGGCACTGTTACCGGCTTGGATCACATAAACTTAGGAACATTCTCCACAAGTTTGGACATTTCTTACAACATCACCAAAAGCAATTGATTCCTGAAGCAGGAGAAAGTTACATGGAGGGTTATCAGCATTTCCAGAGACACAACTGACTGAACACAGATTAATAAACACAAATTTAGAGCAGACTCAGAACACAGCAAGCTAGTGTTTATCCATTGCTTTCAGAGAACAGAAGAAAATGCTCAAGGCTCAGGTGACTTGGTTGTGTGTGTGTGTGTGTGTGTGTGTGTGTGTGTGTTTAGTTCTTATCAGAGGCTGAATTTTCTATCTTTTTTTCCCCTCCTATTCCTTTCCTCTGAGATTCTGTACTCCCATGCTTCCATGTCTCAGAATCCACTCCATCCACCATTTTATTTGGTTAATTAGAATTCATATGAGTGAGATCAAGTGATACTTGTTCTCTGACTGACTCATTTCACTCTACGATGCTTTCCAGGTGCCTCTATGTTGTCTGTAAAGGTAAAGATTCTTCTTTTTATTTTTCTTATTAATTAAATCTTTATTGTTCAGATTATTACATTTGTTCCTCTTTTTCCCCCCCATAACTCCTCTCCACCCAGTTCCCACCCGACCCTCCTCCCTCAATCCCCATCCACTGTCCTCATCCATAGGTGCACGATTTTTGTCGAGTCTCTTCCCGCATCCCTCTCACCCCTTTCCCCCCCAAGAATAGCCAGTCCACTCCCTTTCTATGCCCCTGGTTCTATTATAATTACCAGTTCATTCTGTTCATCAGATTATTTATTCCATTGATTTTTAGATTCACTTGTTGATAGATGTGTATTTGTTGTTCATAATTTGTATCTTTGCCTTTTTCTTCTTCTTCCTCTTCTTAAAGGATACCTTTCAGCATTTCCTATAATACTGGTTTGGTGGTGAGGAACTCCTTTAGCTTTTTCTTATCTGTGAAGCTCTTTATCTGACCTTCAATTCTGAAGGATAGCTTTGCTGGATAAAGTAATCTTGGTTGTAGGTTCTTGGTATTCATCACTTTGAATATTTCTTGCCACTCCCTTCTCGCCTGCAAAGTTTCATTTGAGAAATAAGCCGACAGTCCTATGGGCACTCCCTTGTAGGTAACTGACTTCTTTTCTATTGCTGCTTTTAAGATTCTCTCTTTGTCTTTTGCTCTTGGCATTTTAATTATGATGTGTCTTGGTGTGGCCCTCTTTGGATTCCTTTTGTTTGGGGTTCTCTGTGCTTCCTGGACTTGTAAGTCTATTGCTTTCACCAGGTAGGGGACGTTTTCTGTCATTGTTTCTTCAAATAGGTTTTCAACATCTTGCTCTCTCTCTTCTTTGGCACCCCTATAATTCGGATGTTGGTACGCTTGAAGCTGTCCCAGAGGCTCCTTACACTATCTTCATATTTTTGGATCCTTTTTTCATTTTGCTTTTCCGGTTGGGTGTTTTTTGCTTCTTCGTATTTCAAATCTTTGACTTGATTCTTTTTTTTTTTTAAACATATTTTATTGATTTTTTACAGAGAGGAAGGGAGAGGGATAGAGAGTTAGAAACATCGATGAGAGAGAAACATCGATCAGCTGCCTCCTGCACACTCCCTACTGGGGATGTGCCTGCAACCAAGGTACATGCCCTTTGACCGGAATCGAACCTGGGACCCTTGAGTCCGCAGGCCGACGCTCTATCCACTGAGCCAAACCGGTTTGGCAGTTGACTTGATTCTTGCGATCCTCTGGTCTGCTGTTGGGAGTCTGTATAATATTCTTTATTTCACTCAGTGCATTCTTTTTTTAAAAAAATATATTTTATTGATTTTTTACAGAGAGGAAGGGAGAGGAATAGAGAGCTAGAAACCACGATGAGAGAGAAGCATCGATCAGCTGCCTCCCACACATCTCACACTGGGGATGTGCCCGAAACCCAGGTACATGCCCTTGACCGGAATCGAACCCGGGGCCCTCCAGTCCGCAGGCCGACGCTCTATCCACTGAGCCAAACCGGTTTTGGCACACTCAGTGCATTCTTACTTTCTAGTTGGTCCTTTATCACAACCTCAAGGGTCTCATTAGATTTCTTGTAGGTCTCATTAAGTTTATCGCCAGTTTCTAGAACATTTTTTAAAAAATTATGTGTGGTTTTGAACTCTATATCCAGTAGTTTGCTTTCCTCCATTTCTGTCATTTGTGTCCTGTTTCTTTGTCTCTGCATTTTTTATGCTTCCCTGTGTTGATGAAGTGGTTTTCTGTGCTGAGTGTCCTCTAGGGCCCAGTGGTTCAGCCTCCCCAATTACCTGAGGAGGACACTCTTGGTGCACCCCCTTGTGGTCTTTGTGCACAGTCTTGTTGTAGTTAAGCCTTGATTGTTGTAGTTATCACTGGGAGGAATTGACCTCCAGGCCAATTGGCTGTGAGAATCAGCTGTTTCTGCAGTGGGAGAACTTCTGTGCTGGAGACACCCTCTGGGGCAAGACTTGCTTAAATGGGGATTTGGTGCTCACTGAGTCTCCTTTCTGCGTGTGTCCTTTATGGTTCCATGGAGCTGCAAACTGGATGGTCTGACTCTGACCTCTGGATTTCCTGGCTCCTTGTTCTCTAGGGAGGTGCTAATCTAGCCTTTGCCTGCGGCTATCCAGCAAAAACCGCCCTGCATGGCTTGGGCAGGGCAGGTCCCACAGGATCAACAGGGCGGGGCTAGCAGTTATGACTGCTCTCAGTCCAGCCCTCAGAGGCTCTGCTTCTCAGTGTCCCGGTAATTGCTGCAAACCCCTCGGAGAGAAAGCTGCCCTCGAGTTCCGACCAATGCCAGACAGTCCCTCTTCTCCCAAATGAGTCTGGGTCCCTAGAGACTTGCTCAGAACAGGATCTTAGAGCCTGAGACTCCCTCCTGATTGAAAATGACAACCGCGCCCTCAGCCGCCAGCCCGCTCCGCATGCAACTCTGAATCTTAGTATTTTACTTCTGTACTGCACCTCCTCTGAGTCTTGGTATGCTTTTCTCTTTCCTTCTAGTTGTAGAATTTCCACTCAGCCAGCCTTCCAGTGGTTCTGGATGATGTCCTTTCCGTCTTTTAGTTGTATTTTTGAAGTGGTTGTTTGAGGCAGCAAACTCTGGTGTTTACCTATGCTGCCATCTTGGTTTCTTCCAAGATTCTTCTTTTTTACTGCTGTAGAGTATTCCATGGTATAAAATTTCCACGTGTTTTTTTTTTAAAGTTAAAAGTATTTGAGAGTAGAAATGACAGGGAGAGAGAGAAACATCAATGATGAGAGAGAATTATTGATTGGCTGCCTATAGTGCACTCCCTACTGGGAATGAAGCCTGCAACCTTGGCATGTACCATTGGCCTGAATTAAACCTGAGATCATTCAGTCTGCAGGGTGACGCTCAATCCAATGAGCCAAACTGGCTAGGGCTGTATCACAGCATTTGAATCCACTCATCTATTGATGGACACTTGGGCTTTTTCCACATCTTTGCTATTGTAAATTCTGCTGCTATCAACAGAAGGGAGTATATATTCTATCTTATTGTTTCAGGTTTCTTAGAATATATTTCTAGAAGTGGAATCACTGGATCAAATGGAAGTTCCATAGTAAATTTTTTAGGAAAGCCCTTACTGATTTTCATAATGGCTGCACCAGTTTGCATTCCCACCAGCAGTGTACTAGGGTTCCCTTTTCCCCATATCCTCCCCAGCACTTGTCTTTTGTTCATTTGTTGATGGCAGCCATTGTGAAAGCGGTGTGTGACACATAATTGTTGCATTAATTTCCATCTCTCTGGTAATCTGTGACTTTTAAGCATCTTTTCATCTGTTTCTTGACCATCTTATCCACACTGCAGTCCAGTCAGATTTGACACTTTGGATGGCATCAGAAGCAGATGCCCTTAAGTATGAGCATCTGTTTTGTGACCTTAACTTTGCATAATGAATTCAATGGAGGCAGGTTAAGGCAGTTAGAGACTTGAACAACCTCCTCCAGATACATATGGCCTGAGGGAGACACATGCCAAAAGTCTTGAATGAAGAAATAACGCCTGCCAGTCAGAAAGAGCAAGTCCTGAACAAAAATATGCAAAACTCACAGCTAAAGGAAGCTGTGCAGGTGCAGGAGAAACAAACTTGTCCTGGAAATCACGTCCGTTGAAGGGTCTAGAAGACCCTTAGTGTACTTGGTATGTTCTTGGGCTATTTGCCCCTAAATCTAGGCCTACAGTCAACTGAGAAATATTGGATCCTGGCCGTGCAGCTTAGAAACTACATTACCCAGAAGGCAATGTATGGAATGGCATCAGGCTGAGCCAATAGAGGTTCAGAGAAGGCATTTCCGTTTGGCAGCTTCTGTAGGGCGGGACCGGCAGTCCTTGTGGCGGGATTTTTGTCTTCTCAGATTTCTGTCTCAGGTGGTGAGGTTTTCCGTGTCCGCAGTCCCGTGGGGAAGGCCGGAGAGTGGTGCTCCCAGTCACACAGCTAATGGTCGGAGCCTCCAGTGGTGCTCACAGCTCACACGTGGGTTGAAGCTCGGAGGCGCCACCCGAACCCACGCCAGGGCCGGGACAGGGACCGCCATTCCTGCAGCGGCTTCTCCCGCTGCTCCCGTCCCGCTCAGGCCACAGAGGGCAATGGCGGCGCCCCCACCGACGAGACGGGCTGAGGTGAGTTCCTGTTCCCCAAGCCCTCACCGCCTCCTCACACAGACGCCACAGACTGGGGAGGGCGCCTGTCCCGTCTTGCAGCTCAGTCCCGCGTGGAGGACCGTGAGGAAGGTGGAGGGGAGAGATGAGTGTTGTGGCTTCTGAGGACACAGCAAGTGCAGGGCAGAGAGGACGGGGCTGACTTGCATCTGAAGGTCCCTGAGGATGTGGCTGTGAGTATTGACGGAAAGATCAGAGGCTGCGGGGAGGACGGCACAGACTCATTCGGGGCTTTCCCGGCTGTGGGTCCAACAGGGGTCTGGGGTGGTCCTGGATCCGGTTGGACTACAAGCTCTCTACACGCCATATGCCAAGTTCATGGGTGAGTCCAGCGCGATCCAGTGGCATTGGAGCAGGAAGGGAGCAGAGCTGAGGGAGTGAACCTGGGGTCTGAACTTGGGAAGGGGATGAACATTACCCAGTGGTGTGCACATCTGGAGGAAGTGTGAGCTGATGGTCCCTGGGATCTACTGTGTGGACTTAAAGGGGAAGCATAAACTGATGCTTGGTTTTGTCTTGGAGGCAGGATCTAGGAGACTGCAGTGGTGTTGCTTGGCTGGAAGGCTGGGGCCCTGCAGGCATTGCCCATATCTTAAATGGCTTTGCTCTCTCCCCTTCCCTCCCCTCCCCCAATCCTTCCCGCCCAACCCAGCTGCTCTGCTGAGGGCCATTCATTGCAGTGAGTAATGGGACTGTGATGAGAGAGCAGCCTGCACTGGCATTAGGGCCTGGTGTCCACATTAACCGGGTGCCCTGGAGGAGGTTGAAGGGGGAAATATGTGTAAGGAGTAGAATTACTGGTTCTAAGAAAGTCAGCTCTGCATTTAATTGTCTCAATTCTGACAGGTTGGAGTCACCTTTGAGGACATTGCCCTATACTTCTCCAGGGATGAATGGATCCTCCTTGATGAGGGTCAGAGACAGCTGTACCTGAATGTGATGCTGGAGAACTTTGAACTTCTGTCCTCGCTGGGTAAGAGCCTCAGTGTCACCAGTGTCCTGGGCTTCGCTCTTTGGTGTCCCAGGGCCCATCCCCCGTGGTGTGCTCTGTCCTCCCATGTAGACTGTGGTACTGCTGGATTTTTCCTGTTTCTTGGGTAGTTGTTGTCCTGGGGAAGGTTGGTCTGTTTCTACTGCTCCCTTCTATTCCTGAAGTCCCAATACTCCCCGCTGCACTAAATTCACAGGCAAGGACTTGTGGTTGGTAGTGTTGCTGGAAGCCTGAGGGTTTTCACCTTGATCAGTGAGGAAAGCATTTTCTATATTCCTGTTGGTCATTTGTACCTATATTTTTTGAAGAATTTTATGTATTTCCTTATCCTCTTTATTAACTGTATTTTTTGGTTAAAGATTCTTTTGACTGCCTGGTATATTTTATATATTAATTGCTTACGAATACAGGAACACATATTTTTGCCTGTCCTTAATTGCTCTTTGCAGATGCAGATATCGCTCCCCCACACTGGTGTTTCTAGAAATGCCATATATTTAGCAACCCTGCGTTCAGCAGGTCTAGTTCCACCATGTTTTAGCAAGCTCAGATTCTTGTTACTAGTCCTTAGCAATAACCTATTTTTTAAAAATAAATTTTATTGATTTTTTACAGAAAGGAAGGGACAGGGATAGAGAGTCAGAAACATTGATGAGATACATCGATCATTTGCCTCCTGCACACCCCCCACCGGGGATGTGCCGTAACTGAGGTACATGCCTTTGACCAGAATTGAACCTGGGACCCTTCAGTCCCCAGGCGGATGCTCTATCCACTGAGCCAAACTAGTTAGGGCAGCAATAAAGTATTTTTTTTTAAATATATTTTGTTATGCCCAGATTTCAGGATCCCCAAGAAACCACATCAGGGAGCCAGCCATGTCCGATGCAAAAGCATAAGAGTCTTTATTCGAGCTTGCTCGGCTCCCCCACCTTGCCGACACAGCAGCAGGAAGCAGAGAGAGATAACTCTGTGTGGAGACGGGTTATATAGGGGGAGTTGGAGGAAGGGGAGGAGAAAGGACTGTGCTCTGCCGATTGGCCAGGCACAAGTCGGTGTCTTGTTCCTGGGTGTCGCTAGCAGAGGCTTAGACTTCCGGGAAGAAGCTCCTTGCCAACCACGTGGCCAAGATAGGATGGAGCACTTACCCTGGGGCAAGGTGGAGGGCGTAGCCCTTACCCTGGGGCAAGGTGGAGGGCCTAGCCCTTACCCTGGGGCAAGGTGGAGGGCGTAGCCCTTACCCTGGAGCAAGGTGGAGGGCCTAGCCTTTACCCTGGGGCAAGGTGGAGGGCCTAGCCCTCGCCCTTTCATATTTTATTGATTTTTCACAGAGAGGAAGGGAGAGAGATAGAGAGTTAGAAACATCGATGAGAGAGAAACATCGATCAGCTGCCTCCTGCACATCTCCCACTGGGGATGAGCCCGCAACCCAGGTACATGCCCTTGACCGGAATCGAACCCGGGACCCTTCAGTCCGCAGGCCGACACTCTATCCACCGAGCCAAACCGGTTTCGGCTGCAGTTGATATCTTAATGGGGATTGCATTGAATATGCAGAGTGCTTTGGAAAGCATAGACATTTTAATGATCTTGATTCTACCAATCCATGAACACAGTATATGTTTCCATTTGTTTATATCTTCTTCTATCTACTTTTTTGAACTTCTTGTAGTTTTTGGAGTACAGGTCTTTTACCTCGTTAGTTAAGTTTATTCCTAGGTATCCTAATTTTTATTGTTGCAATGGTAGATAAGATTTTTTGTTTGTTTGTTTGTTTCTCTTTCTGTGCGTTCATTATTGGTATATAAAAAAAACCATAGATGTCTGAGTGTTAATTTTGTATCCTGCTACATTTCTGAATGCATTCATTAAATTTCGTAGTTTTTGGTGGAATAATGACCGTTTTACTTCTTCTTTTCCAATTATGATGCTTTTAATTTTTTTTCTTTTCTGACAGCTGTGGCTAACACTTCCAGTTTTATATCAAACAGGAGTAGTGACAGTGGACATCCCTGTCTTGTCCTGTTCTTAGGGAAAATGGTTGTAGTTTTTGCTGATTGACTCTGATATTGGCTGTGGGTTTGTCATATAAGGCTTTTATTATGTTGAGGTATGATCCTTGGGCTCCCTCTTTGCTGAGAGTTTTTATCAAGAAAGTGTGTCAGATTATGTCAAATGCTTTTTCTGCATCAATTGATATGATTATATGATATTTGTCTTTCAATTTGTTTATATTTTGTATCATATTTATTGATTTGCAGATATTGTACAATCTTTCATCCCAAGAATAAATCCCACTTGGTCATGGTGTATGATCTTTCTAATGTATTGCTGGATCCGATTTTCCAGAATTTTCTTGAGGCTTTAAGGACTGATGGGTGTCACTATGACTACAGTGGGATAGCTGCTGTGCGGGAGACACCCCTATGGAGCATGACCTGTATCAGTGGGGCTTTGGTGGTCAGTGAGTCTGCCCCTTGAGTGTGTCGCTTATGGATGTGAAGAGTTGTAAGGTAGTATGGTATGACACTGACCACTGGGTACACTGGCTCTTGGGTCTCCAGGGAAGTGTAAAGTCAGCCTCTTCCTGGAACCACTGAGCAGCATCTACAGAGAGATCTGCAGATTCTCCTCTTTGTATCGAGTTTGGAAGTGCCCTGATGAGGCCCAGCTGTGAAGCAAGGAAGGCTAGTGCTTGTGCCAGGTATAGGCCTTTTATTGATAGGTTTGGGGCTCCCTGACCCAACTGCAACTTGTTTGACAGGTCTTAGCCTGAGCAAGGACAGGCAATTCATATACAAACACTGCTGCACACAACTTGGGTGGAGTTGTAAATTGGATGGGGTGAGGTCTCATGGAATCAACCAGGTCGGAGCACACAGAAATGGTTGATACTCAGACCTGCGACCTTGGATGTGGCAGCATAGGTATAATGACCACAGCAAGCACCTCTGTCTGGAAGAAAGCTGTCCCCAAATTCCTGCCCTGATTCCAGTTAGTCCAGTTTTCCTGGTATGTATCTTGATCCGCCCCTCCACCCCCAGGCTCAACAGGCCCTGGACGTCAGAAGAAGCAGGAGCTTGTATGTTCAGTTCGTGGTACTGGCGTTGTAAGTGGAGCAGCTGGGTCTCCTGCAGCCTCTGTGTCACTGAGCCCCATCCGCATTGGTTTTTACAGCCCGTAGTTCTTACTGCCATTAGGGCTTTTTTCCCCAGCTCTGGGACCCTGTGCTGGGCGTCTGATGTGGTACTGGGACTCCTTGCTCCTCCAGGTGACCTCTGCAGAGATCATCTCCCTCTCAATTAGAAAAGTGGCCCAAATGGGTAGAGGACCATCACCTTCTGAGCCTCTTTACCTCCTACCAGACTCAGGGTGCTTTCTACTTTACCTCTCAAGTCCTAAGACTTCCATTCAGCCAGCTTTCCAGGCTATCTGGCTGATGTTGTTGTGTATTTTAGTTGTAATTTTCATGTGGTTGTGGGAGGAAGCCAGTATAAGCCTTTACCAACACCACCATCTTGGATCACCTCTCTCGTACCTTTCCTGAATTCTATTCTTTCTTCTTTTATCTTCACCGGAATAGTGAGAATATTTTTTCCATTGATTTTTTTCCTGAGGAAAAGAGAGAAACATCAATTGGTTGCCTCCCACTTGTGCCCCGAGTAGGAGGCGGGTTGAACCTGAAGCACACATACCTGCCTCTTACGGAGAATCAAATCCATGACCTCCCACTGTGCAAGCAGGCACTCTCAGCACTGAGCGACACGGGCCAGGGCTATTTATTTATTCCTTAAATTATTTATCTATTTATTTTTAAACTACATTTTATTGATTTCAGAGAGGAAAAGAAGGACAGAGCAATAGAAACATGAATAATGAAGGAGAGTCATTGATCAGCTGCTTCCTGCACAGCCCCCCTGGAGATTGGGTCTGTAACCTGTGCATGTCTTCTGACAAGGAATGGAACTGTGATTTCCTAGGTCCGTGGTCGGCAAACTGCGGCTCGTGAGCCATATGAGGCTCTTTGGCCCCTTGAGTGTGGGAAACAGAGAAAAAGGGAAACATTGATCTGCTGTTTTTTTCCCATGTGAGCATTTATTGGCTGTCCCCTACATGTACCCTGCAAACCCACAGCCGTGGTGCATCGGGACCACACACTCAACAAGAGAGCTACATGGCCAGGGCTCTGAATTTGTTTATTAATTTCAGAAGCTCATATGGGATCTTGACCAATTTCTCTATGGAGGGTCATGTCGTCTTCTAACATCAACATCTCTTATGAT
This sequence comes from Myotis lucifugus, assembly GCF_000147115.1. NCBI lineage: Eukaryota > Metazoa > Chordata > Mammalia > Chiroptera > Vespertilionidae > Myotis > Myotis lucifugus. The sequence continues at coordinate 760,788 of NW_005871460.1, read as the reverse complement.
GCTTTGTATTTCCTAGTGTCAGCTGTAATGTCTTATCTTTCATTTCTTTGAAGCATGTTTTTTTTTGTCCCCCAATTTACCTTTCCCTAGGATACCCTACGCCTCTGAAGCTAGTTTTTGCATTTTGCTTTAGTCTAACTCTATATTTAGGGTAGCCAATATTTGTATTGTTTTATTTTGCCTTATCTCCCTTTTACTGATGCTTCTTCAAATATTTGAGGAAGAGTGATGGAGAGAGAGAAACAGAGAGAGAGAGAGAAACATCAGTGTAAGGGAGAAACATCAATTGGCTGACTTGTGTACACAGGGTAACTACAAATGGAACCCATATACTGATATGTACCTTGCCGTGGGAATTGAATACTCCACTCTTTGGTACACAGGACGATGCTCCAATGAACTGAGCAATACTGACCATGTTTTTTGTTGGTTTTTAAATATATTTTATTTATTTATTACGGAGAGGAAGGGAGAGGGATAGAGACTTAGAAACATCAATGAGCGAGAAACATTGATCAGCTGCCTCCTGCACACCCCCTACTCGGGATGTGCCCGCAGCCAACGTACATGCCCTTGACCAGAATCCACAGGTCTACGCTGTATCCACTGAGCCAAACCGATTAGGGCCATTCTATGGTTTTGAAACACACAAATTTCCAGTATTTTTTGAAGAACAGGCCACTATGAGTAATGATAGTGGAAGCTCAGTGGCTGCTGGAGGTAACGGTGACCCTCTTTTTTGACTGTAGGTATCTTCCTATATGTTTGTTCACCCAGCCTATCCCGTCATTCTTTCCATATAGTTTTCCTTTATTTCTGTCTCTTATACTGTTTGTCTTCATGGTACGCTTATCCGCATTTCCTATGGGGTTTTTGTTCATGGTTAGCTGCCTACTTACACTAGGATAGGGCAGATACTGATAGCTCTGATCCTGCCGTCTTGCTGATGTCACTCCCATAGGTCTTTTTTTTAAAATATATTTTTATTGATTTCATAGAGGAAGGGAGAGGGAGAGAGGGATAGAAAAATCAATGATGAGAGAGAATAATTGATTGGCTGCCTCCTGCACACCCCCTCCTGGAGATGAAGCCTGCAACCCAGGCACGTGTCCCTCCCAAGAATGGAACCTAGGAATCTTCAGTACACAGGCAGACACTCCATCCACTTAGCCAAGCCGGCTATCGCTCACATAGGTCTTTTGTCTGCGATCTCATTTGTCCTTTGTTCTACCACAGTGTTGACCATCCAACTTTGTTGTTTATCTTTGCAGATTTGCATCATTTATCACGTGCAATGGCTCAAATGGGATTTAAGGGGAAGAATCATTTTTGCATCACAGAAGAAACATAACATTATTGATTTTTAAATGTATTTTATTGATTGTTTTACAGAGGGGAAGGGAGAGGGATAGAGAGTTAGAAACATCCACGAGAGGGAAACATCAATCAGCTGCCTCCTGCACAGGCCCGACTAGGGAAGTGCCCGCAACCAAGGTACATGCCCTTGACCAGAATAAAACCTGGGACCCTTGAGTTCAAAGGCCGATGCTCTATCCACTGAGCCAAACCCGTTAGGGCAAAACAGGTCTTTATTAATGACACAGTGGACCCACAGGCGGTCTTGCCTAGGAGAAGGGTCTTTGGGGAGGAATTCTCTGCTGGCCTTTGTTATAGTCATAGCTAGAAATCCAGTGTTTTCTTACGGTTGCCCATTCCTCACCCAATTAATGTGTGTTTGTACTAATTGTTTTTATTTTGCCAACTTCTCAGTTCTAAAGTGATCCTTTCTTGGATTCCCAGCCCACAGATAACGTTCACCTCTCTGGACTTTGCACGTCTGCCTCTTTTACTGGTCTCTCTTTACTGTGGGCCAACGTTGGTCCCTGCCTGCAGCACCTTGAAGTGCACACATGTTATTACATGGATGTTGAACGTCATGTGCTCTAATACAGTTAATTTTTATGACTTTGAGCAGCTTTAAATTATTCTACACAGACTCACATGGCCAGCATGTAAGGTCCAAATAGAAGCCATTGGTTTGGGAACTTCCTCTGTTCTTTGTATCCCGTCCTGTGCTTCTGTCCCTCTATTGGTTTGTTTTACATCATCGACTAACTTTTGGGGCCACGATATGTATAACAGCAATTTCCTCACAGGATACCTCACTGGTCCTTAAAATCTTTCTATGGCATCATGCCTAGTCATGACAGATAAACATTCGTGGTGAAGATATTTTGTTTTGATGGGATCGACACATACTTCACCAGTGTTTCCTTTTGCTCAGGTTGCTGCTGTGGAGCAGAGAATGTGGAGGCAGCGACTGAACAGAATGTTTCTGTAAGAGTGTCACAGGAAACGAATCCCACGTTAGCCTTGTCTTCCCAGAAGAGCCACCCCTGTGAGAGTTGTGGACTAGTCTTGGGAAACATTTTCCACGTGATGGAGCTGCAGGGAACACACCACGTACAGATACTGTTGAGGTGTGGGGCATGTGCAAAACGGTTTTATTTCACTGTAAAATTTCACCAGCAACATCATGTGAGAGAGACTTTCATTAGAGGTGTGGACAGGATCTCCCTTGCAAACAGCTGCAATTTCAACGTGTCCCAGAATCATTTCTCATCGGTAGAGGTTGGGCAGGGTGTCCTTACTGAATCAGGACATCTCCACCTAAAGGGCAGGGACAGTCCAAATGCTATTTTGACACAGGGGATGACATTTCAAAGGACAAAAAATTATTACACCAGAAAAGAATATAAGAAAAACATTACCTGCACCCACACGTTTATTCAGGAAAAAGATTTCAATGCTGGAAGTCAATGTTTTGTGTGCTCTGAATGTGGGAAATATTTTACCAAGTTTTCTAGCTTGTATTACCTACAGCGAAGTGACACTGCAGAAAGGCCTTATCAGTGCAGTGAATATGGGAAAGCTTTTAGCAACAGTAACAGCCTAGGTGATCATGAAGCTTTGCACACTAATGAAAGGCCTTATGAGCGCAGTGAATGTGGAAAATCTTTTACCAATAGCAGTGCCCTCCATTATGATCAGAGAGTGCTCACAGCAGAAAGGCCTTATGAGTACAATGAGCAGGGAAAATCTTTTACCAGGAGCAATAACCTTCATGGTCTTCAGAACTTTCACACTGGAGAAAAGCCTTATATATGTAGTGAATGTGGGAAAGCTTACACCTATAGGACTAAACTTTTACGTCATCATTATAGAGTGCACAGTGCAGAGAGACCTTATCACTGCAGTGAATGTGGGAAATCTTTTATCACCAGCAGTAAACTGAGTTGTCATCAGATACTTCATACAGGAGAAAAGCCGTATAAATGCAGTGAATGTGGGAAATCTTTTGCCACTAAGGCCTACCTTCACAGTCATCAGAGAGTTCACACAGGAGAAAAGCCTTATAAATGCAGTGAATGTGGGAAATCTTTTGCCACTAAAGCCCACCTTCACAGTCATCAGAGAGTTCACACAGGAGAAAAGCCTTATAAATGCAGTGAATGTGGGAAATCTTTTGCCACGAAGGCCCACCTTCAGAGACATCAGAGACTTCACACTGGAGAAAAGCCTTTTAAATGCACTGAATGTGGGAAATCTTTTACCACTAAGTTTCAACTTCATTGTCATCAGGGAGTTCACACAGGAGATAAGCCTTATAAATGCACTGAATGTGGGAAATCTTATACCAGTAAGACTGACCTTTGTACTCATCAGAGAGTTCATACAGGAGAAAAGCCTTATAAATGCAGTGAATGTGGGAAATCTTTTACCAGTAAGGCCCAGCTTCGCTGTCATCAGAGAGTTCACACTGGAGAAAAGCGTTATCACTGTAGTGAATGTGGGAAGTCTTTTATCACCAGCAGTGATCTTTGTCGTCATCAGAGAGTTCATACAGGAGAAAAGCCTTATAAATGCAGTGAATGTGGGAAATCTTTTACCACTAAGGGCCACCTTCGCATTCACATTCAGAGAGTTCACACTGGAGAAAAGCCTTATAAATGCACTGAATGTGGGAAATCTTATACCAGTAAGACTGACCTTTGTACTCATCAGAGAGTTCATACGGGAGAAAAGCCTTTTAAATGCAGAGAATGTGGGAAGTCTTTTATCACCAACCGTAATCTTGGTCATCATCAGAGAGTTCATACAGGAGAAAAGCCTTATAAATGCAGTGAATGTGGGAAATCTTTTACCACTAAGTTCAACCTTCACAGTCATCAGAGAGTTCACACTGGATAAAAGCCTTATTAATGTAGTGAAGGTGAGAAATATTTTGCAGGTCGCAATGGTCTCCAATGTCATCTAAGTTCATACAAGAGAAAAGCCTTATAAATGCAGTGACTTTGGGAAATTTTATACCAGTAGCACCAACCTTCGCTGTCATCAGAATTCATACAGGAGAAATTGCTTATAAATGCAGTGAATGTGGACAGTCTTTTACAACTGACTCTCACCCTCATTGTCATCAGAGAGTTCACACAAGAGAAAGTCCTAATGAGTGTAATTAATATGAGATATCTTTCTGTCCAATTTGTAAATTCGCTTTGCACAAAAGAGTTCAAATGTGAAAAGTTTCTCAGATGTGTTGAAAATGTAGTTTCTTAGTTAGGACTTAACAATTGTATAAGAAAATATGTGAAGTCTCATTAGTCTGTTTAGCGCATACATTTAATCACCTATATCATGTAACGTACCCGCAACTATTTTTGCTCTTCTGTTTTCTTGTTTGTATGTTGTAACCGTATGTATCTATGTTGGACTGTTAAACATACAAAGCTGTCATGCCAGGTCTGTGTCATTGCATATTTCAGTTGTTGAAGATGTTTCACCTGAACCACTTATAAAGGCCCCTACAGATGGCCTCAATCACCATCCTCATGGGCCCAGGGAAGCTAATTCTGTTGTCTAATTTGTTGAAGAAAATGAGGAATACCTGGGCCCTTTGTGTTACTTGTTTCTCTGTCCTGATTTGCCACATAGGACTGATTACTGTTGGCCCCAGTAAACATAATCTTGCAGAGGACCTGCCATTTTCAGGGACAGTATTTCTGTAAATGCCAATGAGTGCCTAAGTAACCAATGAAAGAAATGCCAGTCTCACGGCTCTTTCTTTGCAAAATAATGTTTTTCCCTAAGACTTCTTTAATGTTGGGTGTTCAATTGACTCCATAGGTTAGTTTATAAGGAGATATGGGCTCTCCAAGCATGATGATGTGAAAAACTTATATGGGGTCTCAAACATTTTTGTCTTTGGGGGAATACTATGGTGCAGAAATTAGCTCAGCAGTTTTTGCCAAATTTGCACTGCTGCCCATAATTTCCCAGGAAACACTGTAGTCTCTCTAGTCCTCATGTGAAGCTGGATGCCTTGAGACACAGAGACCACTCCGAAGAGCGTGTAGCTGTGACAACCTCAGGTATGTTTTCTAGCAGCTTGAATGCTTTTCTTGTTTTCAAGGAATGCTAAGACATTTGAAGGGAACCTCCTGTCCAGGTCTTGCAGAGGGCCATGTGCCATAATGCCTACAATTGCATGGGTGATGGGCACTGGTTTCAGGACCATTGCAGTGACTTAATTCCTGTTGGACCAGACTGCAGCCCATTAGATGGAATGGTCTTCATCTAAACCTGCACCAAGAAATGTTTTTGAGGAAAAGACTATAGGAGCCGTGTGTACACAGATCTGAGGAACATCTGGTATGTTTTTCTTCTGTGAAGCAGTCTTTGTCCTTGATTACAATCAAGATGTTTTGTGTCTTCCTGTAGCTTCTCAGATGTTCCCATCAGAGCCATTGGTGCTCTGGCAGCAAAACTAAGAGGAAAACAAAGGGTGTCTTGAATTCAGAGATGTGGCTTCCATGAGCCAGCCAGCATTTTCGGTTTGGTTCTGTGGTCGGCAAACTGCGGCTCTTTGGCCCCTTGAGTGTGACTGTTCCGCAAAATACCATTCGCGGGCGTGCGCATACAGTGCGATTGAAACTTTGCGGCCCATGCACAGAAGTCAGCTTTTGGCCTGGGCGAGTCTATTTTGAAGAAGTACTGTTGATATTTGGTTCCGTTGACTACTGGGTTTGCCGACCACTGGTTTGTGTGAAAGTACTTCATTGTTTGTTACATTTTCTGTCACTGAAATGAGACTTGCCCAGAGGGCATAAGAATGTGGATTGAATATAGAGTTGAAAAACCTGTTGGTACAAAATAGGTGAATGTACATTTCTTTTTATCTTTAGCCATTTTATAACAGCAGTAATGCGTAAATTATATGTGTTAAGGATACTGTTTTATAAATCTTGACATGTGCATGAAACTGAAACCATCATCTACTTCTATAAAAACCATGGGTGGTGTTTATCACGACCATCAGAATCCCGACCAAGCAGAAGGAAGTCAGTCCTGCAGGGGTTGTCTTGGCGATGGCTGCTCCCTCCCCGCAGCTATTTCCGGTGAGGGCGGGGTTTGAGGCAGGAACCCGCCCACGGAGCATGGACCCACTGAATCCAGGGTCGCTTTGCCAAGGGCTGCACCCTCCTGGAGCTGTTTGGGTGCAACATCAAGCCAGAAGCTTGACCAAGCTGAAGGAAGTTAGTCCTGCAGGGGTGGTTTTGGCAACGGCTGCGCCCTCCTTCAAGCTGTTTCCTGGAGCTATTTCCAGTGAGGGCGGTGTTTGAGGCAGGAACCCGTCCTAGGAGCGTGGACCCACTGAATCCTGGGTCGTTTTGCCAAGGTCTGCACCCTCGCCAGCTGTTTCCCGTGTGGCCTGAGGGAAGAACCCACCCTCAGAGCACCAGGAGCACCCAGATGCAGTCAGTCCTGGATTGCTGAAGTGGAGAACACAGCATGGTAGAACTCTGGGTCTGGCTTAACCGGGGGTATGGCTGACCTTCAAACCAGACCCAGACAGTAGAAAGGAGGGAGCCCCCATTCCTCACAAAATCCGCTCTTGGATAGCTTGCTCTCAGTGGCCTGACAGCCATGAAGCCCGTTCTCCTGCATCCCGGACCTTGACAGGAGAGAGGAGGGAGCCACTTTCCTCACAGAATTGACAGGTGGCCAGTTTTCTAATAAATTCCCTTTTTAAAATATATATATATATTTTATTGATTTTTTTACAGAGAGGATGGGAGAGGGATAGAGTTAGAAACATCAATGAGTGAAAAACATCTATCAGTTGCCTCTTGCACACTCCCCACTGGGAATGTACCCGCAACCCAGGGACATGCCCTTGACCGGAATGGAACCCTGGACCCTTGAGTCCATAGGCCGATGCTCTATCCACTGAGCTAAACTGGTTAGTGCAATTAATTCCCTTTTAATGTGCATGAATTTCGTGCCCTAGGCCACTAGTTCTACTCATAATACTGATCATATCTATGACTGTGTAGTTGTTTCATGACCTCGTTTAATCTGTCCCTGTTCTTCACAGCTTTCCTGGTAACCAGGAATTTACATTCCATTTTAGTACTTACCTTTGCTTCTTCTAAGTTTTTCCTGCTTTAATTTATATTTCATAAATTCTTTGACATTTATTAAAGATACATTAGTAAGTCATCTTTTTTATAAATATTCTTTTTGTTGTTGTTAATCCTCACCAGAGGATATTTCTTCATTGATTTTTTTTGGAGAGTGGAAGAGAGAGGGAAAGACAGAAACATCGATGTGAAAGAAACACATCTATTGGTTGCCTCCTGCATGAGCCTGGACTAGAGCCCGGGCTAGGAAGGCGTCTTGAACCAAGGTACATGCCTTTGCTGGAATCAAATCTGGACCCTTCGGTCTGTAGGCCTATGCTCTATCCAGAGACAAACCGACTAGGGCCCTGGTAGATATTCTTATCTTTGAATATATCACCATCATGTGTCCATTTTAATAAATATTTGGTTATTTCTAATAAAGCTGGTACAAACATTTTTGTATAATTCTTCATATGGATTTAAGTGTTATTTACCTTTGTCAATCAGACATCTTCCCAGGGCTTCGGGGTGCAAAAGGGGCACAGCCCGGGATGAAGGCTGCCCTCTGTGTGCAAGAAAGTCGGGGACCAGGCCTGTACTTTAAAGATATTCTGTAATTTTGTGATTCTACCTCACTGTTGTTTGATTGTATTTTTTTTTAAATAAATCTTTATTGTTCAGATTACATTTGTTCCTCTTCCCCCCCCCCATAACTCCCCTCCTTCCAGTTCCCACTCCACCCTCCGCCCTCACTCCCCACCCACTGTCCTCATCCATAGGTGCACGATTTTTGTCCAGTCTCTTCCCGCATCTTCCATTCACCTTTCCCCCCCCAAGAATAGTCTGTCCATTCCCTTTCCATGTCCCTGATTCATTATAATCACCAGTTCATTCTGTACATCAGATTATTTATTCACTTGATTCTTAGATTCACTTGTTGATAGATGCATGTTTGTTGTTCACTATTTGTATCTTTACCTTTTTCTTCTTCCTCTTCTTAAAGGATACCTTTCAGCATTTCGTATAATACTGGTTTAGTGGTGATGAACTCCTTTAGCTTTTCCTTATCTGTGAAGCTCTTTATCTGACCTTCAATTCTGAATGATAGCTTTGCTGGATAAAGTAATCTTGGTTGTAGGTTCTTGGCATTCATCACTTTGAATATTTCTTGCCACTCCCTTCTGGCCTGCAAAGTTTCTGTTGAGAAATCAGCTGACAGTCGTATGGGTATTCCCTTGTAGGTAACTGAGTTTCTTTCTCTTGCTGCTTTTAAGATTCTCTCTTTGTCTTTTGCTCTTGGCATTTTAATGATGATGTGTCTTGGTGTGGTCCTCTTTGGATTCCATTTGTTTGGGGTTCTCTGCGCTTCCTGGACCTGTAAGTCTATTTCTTTCACCAGGTGAGGGAAGTTTTCTGTCATTATTTCTTCAAATAGGTTTTCAATATCTTGCTCTCTTTCATCTTCTGGTACCCCTATAATTCTGATGTTGGTACGTTTGAAGTTGTCCCAGAGGCTCCTTACACTATCTTCGTATTTTTGGGTTCTTTTTTCATTTTGCTTTTCTGGTTGGGTGTTTCTCGCTTCTTTGCATTTCAAATCTTTGACTTGATTCTTGCCCTCCTCTGGTCTGCTGTTGGGAGTCTGTATAATATTCTTTATTTCAGTCAGTGTATGCTTACTTTCTAGATGGTTCTTTATCACACCATCGAGGGTCTCATTAGATTTCGTGTACATCTCATCAAGTTTATCGAGAGACTCTAGAAGCCTCTTGAGAGACCTCAAAAGTGTGGTTCTGAACTCAATATCCTCCCTTGATAGTTTTGTCCTGTTTCTTTGTCTCCGCATTTTTTACGCTTTCTTGGTACACCCCCCAGTGGTCTCTGTACGCAGACTTGTTGTAGTTAAGCCCTGATTGCTGTAGTTAATACTAGAGGGATTTGACCACCAGGCTGACTGGCTGTGAGAAACAGCTATGTGGAAAACTTCGGTCCTCTGGGGAGGTGCTAATCTAGCCTTTGCCTGAGGCTATCGGGCAAATGGCTGTGCGCAGGGCTTGGGCGGGGCGGGGCGGGCTCAACGGGGCGGGCGGAGGGAGCAGTTATGGCCACTCTCAGTCCGGTTCCCAGAGGCTCTGCTTCTCAGAACCCCGGCCGCCGCTGCCAACCTCGGAGAGAAAGCTGCCCTCAGATTCCAACTTATGCCGGACAATTCCGCTTCTCCCGTCTGAGTCTGAGTCCCTAGAGACTCGCCCGGATCTGGAGCCCAGAGTCTGAGACTCACTCCCGACCGAAAACGGCAACCGCGCCCTCAGCCACCAGCCCGCTTTCGCACGCACCTGGGTACCTTTGTATTTTCCACACTGCGCCTCTTCTGAGCCTCGGTTTGCTGTTCTCTTTCCTTCTAGTTGAAGAGCCTCTCCTCAGCCAGCTTTCCTGTGGTTCTGGGTGATGTCTATTCCGTCTTTTAGTTGTATTTTTGAAGTGGTTGTGTGAGGCAGCAGTCTCAGGTGTTTACCTATGCCGCCATCTTGGTTCCGAGCTGATTGTATTTTTTGTAAGAATTTTTGGTGAGCCTTTTCTCAAAAGTCTTATGCGGTTTGTTTCTTTTTTCGTATTAGAATAATACTTGTTAATATTTTTTAAATAAATATTTTAATTGATTTTAACAAACATTTTCATTGCTTTCATAGAACAAAGGGGAGGGAGCAAGAGATAGGAACACGATTGTTGAGAAGACAGCTGGCATGGCTCAGTGGTTCCATAGGGACCCATGAATGAGGAGGTCATGGTTCCATTCACAGTCAAGGAGGATGCCTGTGTCCTGGCTTCATCCCCAGTGTGGGGCATACAGGAGGCAGCTGATCAGTGATTCTCTCTCAGCATTGATTTTTCTCAGTCTCAGTCTCCTTGCAACTCCAGCCTCTCCCTGTTGAGACATTCTCAGGTAGGCACTTCTCACTCCCCTGATGCCCACAAGCACCTTTGTCTTTGGGTGCATTTTAATAAGAAATGGGACCTACAAAAAGCCACTGACTCCTGCAGGGAGGCAGGTGCTGTGGGCACTCAGTTGTCATTGTGGTGGGCACCATCTGGGAATCTCCAGCAGACTCACTAGAGCTCCCTGAGTCTCAGGTGGCTGAATGTGACATGCAGATGATTGATGGCGCTTACTCTGGCCTTCCAAGATCAATACAAGAAACAAGGTGAGTACTTGTTGCCAGGGTTCCAGGGTTAGATTTTTGAGCATTTTCTCTTAATTCTCACAACAACCTGGACAACTAGAAACTCCTATCATATTGCTGAAAAACATCAGTATCTGAGAAATGAAGTCAGCTCTCCAAATTTACACCACAGACAAGTGTCAGATTCAAGGGCTGGATTTTTTTAAGTATATTTTATTGGTTTTTTTACAGAGAGGAAGGAAGAGGGATAGAGAGTTAGAAATATCGATGAGAGAGAAACATCGATCAGCTGCCTCCTGCACACCTCCCACTGGGGATGTGCCTTCAACCAGGGTACATGCCCTTGACCAGAATCGAACCTGGGACCCTTCAGTCTACAGGTCGCTGCTCTATCCACTGACCCAAACCAGTTAGGTCAGGGCTGGATTTTTAACCATTATTTTCTGCAGCATCAGACACAGTCTCTACCAATGATGTGCAGCCCTCACTGGAGCAGGTATAGTATGAGTACCACAGTGGTTCAGCTGCAACTCCTATTTCCATGGTTTCAGTTAGGCCTTTCCAACCATTCCCTTTACACCTCTGAGTACTAACCCTTGGCCTCCCTGTGTTCAGGGGAACGCCATCATTTCTCAGCTGCAGTGGTTTCTCTAGGGAAACCTTCTTTCAGAGTAAGCTGCTGTTCGTCTGCCTCCCCTTTGATCCCGGAAAAGAGTTTGACCCACATGATACCTGGGTAATTTGGGCTGGTCTCTGTACCTTCACCCACATGTTGGGTGTCATGCTGTGATCCCACGCACTGCGATGATTTTCTTGCCTCAGTTTGACCTTCAAATGATTTTCCAGTCTCTTCCCGCATCCCCCTCACTCCTTTCCCCCCCAAGAATAGTCATTCCACTCCCTTTCTATGCCCCTAATTCTATTATAATCACCAGTTCATAGTGTTCATCAGATTATTCACTTGATTTTCAGATTCACTTGTTGATAGATGTGTATTTGTTGTTCATAATTTGTATCATTAACTTTTTCTTCTTCCTCTTCTTAAAGGATACCTTTCAGCATTTCATATAATACTGGTTTGGTGGTGGTGAACTCCTTTAGCTTTTTCTTATCTGTGAAGCTCTTTATCTGACCTTCAATTCTGAATGACAGCTTTGCTGGATAAAGTAGTCTTGGTTGTAGGTTCTAGGTATCCATCACTTTGAATATTTCTTGCCAGTCTCTTCTCGCCTGCAAAGTTTCAGTTGAGAAATCAGCTGACAGTCATATGGGTGCTCCCTTGTAGGTAACTGACTTTGTTTCTCTTGCTGCTTTTAAGATTCTTTCTTTGTCTTTTGCTCTTGGCATTTTAATGATGATGTGTCTTGGTGTGGTCCTCTTTGGATTCCTTTTGTTTGGGGTTCTTTGTGCTTCCTGGACTTGTAAGTCTATTTCTTTCACCAGGTAGGGTAAGTTTTCTGTCATTATTTCTTCAAATAGGTTTTCAATATCTTGCTCTCTCTCTTCTTCTGGCACCCCTATAATTGGGATGTTGGTGCACTTGAAGCTGTCCCAGAGGCTCCTTACACTATCTTCGTATTTTTGGATTCTTTTTTTCATTTTGCTTTTCCAGTTGGGTGTTTTTTGCTTCTTAGTATTTCAAATTGTTGACTTGATTCTTGCGATCCTCTGGTCTGTTGTTGGGATTCTGTATATTATTCTCTATTTCACTCAGTGCATGCTTAATTTCTAGGTGGTCCTTTATCACACCCTCGAGGGTCTCATTAGATTTCTTGAGGATCTCACTATATTTATCAGCAGTTTCTAGAAAATTCTTGAAAAGCCTTAAAAGTGGGGTTTTGAACTCTATATCCAGTAGTTTGCTTTCCTCCTTTTCTGTCATTTGTGTCCTTTTTCTTTGTCTCCGCATTTTATATGCTTCCCTTTGTTGATAAAGTGGTTTTCTGCGCTAAGTATCCTCTAGGGCCCCGTGGTTCAGCCTCCCCAATTACCTGGGGAGGTTACTCTTGGTGCACCCTCTTGTGGTCTTTGTGCACAGTCTTGTTGCAGTTAAGCCTTGATTGTTGTAGGTATCACTGGGAGGAATTGACCTCCAGTCCAATTGGCTATGAGAATCTGCTGTGTCTGCAGTTGGAGAACTTCTGTGCTGGAGACACCCCTCCCGGGCAAGACTTGCTTCAGTGGGGCTTTGGTGCTCCCTGAGACTGCCCCCTGAGTGTGTCCTTTACGGTTCCATGGAGCTGCAAACTGGATGGTCCCACTCTGACCTCTGGGTTTCCTGGCTCCTGGATCTCTAGGGAGGTCCTAATCTAGCCTCTGCCTTAGGCTATCCAGCAAAAGCCTCCCTGTAGGGCTTGGGCGGGGCGGGTCCCAGGGTATCAACAGGGCGGGGCTAGTGGTTATGGCTGCTCTCAGAGGCTCTGCTTCTTAGTGTCTGGGCAATCTCTGCATGCCCCTCTGAAAGAAAGCTGCCCTCGAGTTACATGGAGGGGTGTCAGCATTTACAGGGACAGAGTTGACTGAAGACAGATTTACAAATAAATTTAGAGCCAACCCAGAACACAGCAAGCTAGAGCTTTCTTGTTGCTGCCAGAGAACTGAAGAAAATGCTCAGTGGCTTTGTTTGGTATGTATGTGTGAGTGTGTTTGTGTTTCTTTAATCTTCAGCCAAGGGTGTTTATTCTCTCTCTCTCTCTCTCTTTGTTTTTTACCCTCCCTCGAGTTCCATCTGAGATTCTGCACTCTCTTCCATGCTTCCCTGTCTCTGGATCCACTCCATTCTTCAGTTAATTTTGTTAATTTGGTTTCATCCATGTGTGTGATCAAGAGATGCTTTTCTTTCTCTGACTGACTTCTTTCACTTAGCAAGATGCTCTCCAGGTCCCTCCATGCTGTGTGAACGGTTAAGAAATACTTCCTTTTTACCGCTGCGTAGCATTCCATGGTATAAATGTACCACAGCTTTCCTATCCACTCTTCTACTGATGGACATTTGGGCTGATTTTAAATCTTAACTATTGTAAATTGTGCTGCTATGAACATAGCAGTGCATACATTCTTTCTGATTATTGTTTCAGGCTTATTAGGATATATTCTTATTAGTGTGATAATAGGGTCAAATGGCAGTTCCATATTTAATTTTTTTTAGAAAACTCCCTATGTTTTCCATAATGTCTGCACCAGTCTGCATTCCTACCAGCAGTGTACTAGGGTTCCCTTTTTACCATATCTTCACCAGCACTTGTCCTTTGTTACCGGTAGCCATGCTGACCGTTGTGAGGTGGTATCTAATTGTTGCTTTAATTTGCATCTCGATGATCAGTGTCTTTCACCATTTTTTCACATGTCTCTTGGCCATCTCATCCACATTGCAGCCCAGGCAGAGCTGACACTTCGAATGACCCCAGAAGCAGATGCTCTTAAATAGTGATGTCTGTTTTGAGACATTAACTTCGTTCAATGGAGGCAGGTTAGATGAGTTAGACACTTGAGCAAACTCTGCAAGCTACATTTAGCCTGAAGGAGACAGATGCCTAATGGCCTGATGCCGGGAGCCGGTCCATCCTTGCTGTTTCAAGGGACCTGGCATATATGGCATACTGTTCTTAATATGTTTGCTCACCTTCTTGGTGCTACGTGTTTTAACCAAGGTCACCTCTCCGAGAAAGGTTGTTTCCCCAGGTAGGGATTTTCCCCTGAAGTTAGGAAGGGGATACAACCCCTTAACTAAGTGCCAGGCGGGTAGTTAATCACTTTAACTACAAACAATCACACTTAAGCTATATAATCTTTACTTCCTGGAATGGAGATAAGAAACACCCTAACCTTTGGAATAGAGATTGATAGGATTGGAATCAACTGGCATAAATACAGATGTAACAAGACAATAAAAGACAGAACCTAGAGACAGGACTTGGCTGGAGATCCTATACAGAACCTAGAGACAGGACTTGGCTGGAGATCACACACAGAACCTAGAAACAGAACCCAGCGAGAGAACCTGGAGACAGAACCTAGAGACAGAACCTACACAGAACCTAGACACAGAACCTAGAGACAGGACTTGGCTGGAGATCCTAGACAGAACCTAGAAACAGAACCTAGCCAGAGAACCCAGAGAACCTACAGACAGAACCTGGATAGAACATGGCAAGAGAACCTGACTAGATCCTAGCGACAGAACCTGACTGGAGATCCAGGCTAGAACCTGCCTGGAGAACCTAGAGAGAACATGGCAAAAGATCCTGGACATAACCTGGCTACATAACCTGGCCACAGAACCTAGAAACAGAACCTAGCTAGAGAACATGGGCATAGAACCGGGCTAGAACCTGGCTGAAGAACCAAGAGACAGAACTTAGAAATAGAACCTAGTGAGAGAACCCAAAGAAGAACCTAGAGACAGATCCTACACAGAACCTAGAGGCAGAAACTAGAGACAGGACTTGGCTGAAGAACCTAGACACAGAACCTAGAGACAGGACTTGGCTGGAGATCCTGGAGGGAGAACATCGCTATGCTGATCAACTGAATGCTACCTCCGTGTCCTTCCTTCTTCGCCGACTCCGTCCACACCTTTGTGGACCCCTGGACCTGCTGGGGTTGGACCCCAGCAGCCTGAAAGAAGACACAATGCCTGCCATTCAAAAAAGAGCTGGTCCTGAAGAAAGATATGCAAAACCAGCAGCTAAAGGAAGCCATGCGGGTGCCTAAGAAACAAACTTATCCTTGAAATCACCTCCCCTGAAGGCACTGAGGGTCCTGAGTATTGATAGATCCTCCCTTCCCCCAACTGGTGGGCGGGGTATGACGTAACCTGCAGCCCAGAAATACCAGAGTGACTAACCAGGTACCTTATATGGACTATACATTGGACCACCAATCCACACCTGCCAAATACCCTAAGCCCTTGTCCTATATGGACAATGCAGTAAGCCACCAATAAGTGTGCGCCGAGTACACTAAGCCCTCCACCCCTTCCCATTCCGCCCCTCAAAAGGCGTGCCCACCCCTGCAGGTGCTGCTGTTCTCCCCTTGCTAGGCAGCCTGGCAGGTGCTTCTCCTCTAATAAAGCCTGTAGTCCCGGTCTTAGGCCTCCGTCTGATCTTTCAAGTATACTTGGTGTTTTCTTGGGCTATTTGCTCTCAAAACCAGTCCTGGAATCAGCTAAGGAAATACAGGCTAATGGCTGTGGAGGCTGGGAACTACATTACCCAGAAGGCGGCGCGTGGAATGCCACCAGCCTGAGCCAATGGGAGCTAGGGAAGGGCGTTTCCGTTTTTCAAGTTCTGGTGTGCGGGACCGTTAGTCTGTTCTTCATTTTGTCTTAAGCGGTCGGCAGTACCTGGTCGCAGAGTCCCGTGGAGAAGGCTGGAGAGTGGTGCTCCCCGCCTCGAAGCCAATGGTTTGAGCCTCCAGTGGTGCTCACAGCTCACAGTGGGATTGAAGCTCGGAGTCGCCACCAGACCCGCCCAGGGCCGGGACAGGGACCGCCATTCCTGCAGCGGCTTCTGCTCCCGCCCGGCTCAGCCCACGACGGCAATGGCGGCGCCCCCGATGAGGAGACGGGCTGAGGTGAGTTCGAGTCCCCCAGGCCCTCACCGCCTCCTCACACAGACACCACAGCCTGGGGAGGGCGCCTGTCCCGTCCTGCAGCTCAGTCCCGCGTGGAGGACCGTGAGGAAGGTGGAGGGGAGAGAGGAGTGTTGTGGCTTCTGAGGACACAGCAAGTGCAGGGCAGAGAGGACAGGGGTGACTTGCATCTGAATTTTCCCTGAGTCCGTGGGCTGTGAGTATTGACGGAAAGATCAGAGGCTGCAGGGAGGACGGCACAGCCTGATTCGGGGCTTATTCGAATGAGTGGGATCCATCAGGGGCCTGGGGTGGTCCTGGATCCGGCTGGACTGCAAGCTCTCTACCCGCCATATGCCAGGTTCATGGGTGAGTCCAGCGACACCCAGTGGCATTGGAGCAGGAAGGGGGCAGAGCTGAGGGAGTGAACCTGGGGTCTGAACATGGGAAGGGGATAAACATTACCCAGTGGTGAGCACATCTGGAGGAAGTGTGAGCTGATGGTCCCGGGACCTGGTGTGGGGACTTAAAGGTGAAGCATAAACCCACGCTTGGCTTTGTGTTGGAGGCAGGATCTAGGAGACTGCAGTGGTGTTGCTTGGCAAGAAGGCTGGGGCCCTGCAGGCATTGCCCAGACCTTAAATGGCATTGTCCTCCCCCCTCCCCTCCCCCAATCCTTCCCACCAACCCAGCTGCTCTGATGAGGGCCATCACAGTGAGTAATGGGACTGTGATGAGAGAGCAGCCTGCACTGGCATTAGGGCCTGGTGTCCACAGTAACCAGGGGCCCTGGAGGAGGTTGAGGGGGGAAGGTGTGTAAGGAGTAGAATTACTGGTTCTCAGAAAGGCAGGTCTGCTTACAATTGTCTCCATTCTGACAGGTTGGTGTGACCTTTGAGGACATTGCCCTGTACTTCTCCAGGGAGGAATGGAGCCTCCTTGATGAGGGTCAGAGACAGCTGTACCTGAATGTGATGCTGGACAACTTTGAACTTCTATCCTCGTTGGGTAAGACACTCACTCTCATCAGTGACCTGGACTTGGCTTTGAAGTTTCCCAGGCCCCATCCCCCAGGGTGTGCTCTGTCCTCCCAGGTAGACTGTGGTACTGTTTGATTTTCCAGTTACCTGGGTAGTTGCTGTCCTGGCGAGGGTTGGTCTGCTTCTGCTGCTCCCTTCTATTCCTGAAGTCCCAATACTCCCCGCTGCACTAAATTCACAGGGAAGGACTTGTGGTTGGTAGTGTTGTTGATATCTAAGGGATTCCACCTAAAGTAGTGAAGGAAGCATTTTCTGAAGAAGAAGGGAAAAAAAAAAGAAAGCATTTTCTGTATTCCTATTTGTCATGTGTAAATATTATTTGAAAAATTGTCTCTACATACTTATCCAGTTTATTAACTAATTTTTTTTGTTAAAGAATCTTTGGAATACCATGTATATTTTATATATTAATTGCTTTTTTGATACAGGAACACATATTTTTGCATGTGCTTAATTGTGCTTTGCAGATATAACTCCCCCACACCTGCTTTTCTACGAAGTCCATGTTGTTGGCAACCCTGCATTCTGCAGGTCTAGTGCCACCGTGTTTCTAGCAAGCTCAGATGCTTGTTATTGGTGCTTAGCAATTAAATATTGTTAGTGAAATTATATAGACTTTGCTTTTGAGGCAGAGTCATTGCTTTGTTCTTAGCCAGCAGTATAGTGTTAACATACCTTCATTATTCCCAGGGAACTCCAACTATTTGTGTGAATTTCTGTCTATATCTCAGTATTAGCTTTATTGTGCTAATCAGAGCTGAATCCACAATATCTCCAAGAGATTCCTTCATATGATGTGCAAGTATTTTCTCCCGTCCTCTTGATTGCCTTTCATTGCGTTTTGTTTATTGCTGTTGTGCAGTGAAGGCGCTGTTTTTCTTTATTTGTTGCAATCTGAACTGTTTATATTTTCTATTTTGTGTGGTGGTTGGTGTCACATTCAGGAAATCCTGTCCAAAACAAATCTTCAAAACGTTTTCTCTAGGTTGTCCTGAAGAATTTTAAGTTTTAGCACTGACATTTAATTCTGTCCTGCAGGTTGAGGTAAATTTTATCAGCAGTGTCCAGTTTTGTTGTTTTACATGGGAATGTTGATTATTACCAGCCCCATTCATTGAAGAAACTATCTTTCCTTCCTTCTGTGGCTGTTGCTTTGTCAATGATACTTGAAAGTCTGTGCCTGGGCTTATTTTTGTGTTTTTTGTTCTGTTCTGTTGATGTATGTGTCTGTGTTTCTCCAGCAACACACTGTGTGCTTGCTTTGTCTTTGTAATAAATTGAAGCCAGGAAGAGTGATGCTACCAGCTTTGCTCTCCCTCAAGATTGATTTTGTTGATGGAGGTTTTGATTCCATTGCAAGATTCTCTATTGATGTTTTTGTAAAATGCCATTGGAATTATTGGGATCGCATTTAATCTTTAGATTGCTTTGTGTACTACAGCTGTCTCCAGCATATTTCATTTCCAGATCCATGAACACAGGTTGTCTTTCAAGTTATTTGTGTTTTCTTCCATTCCTTTCCTCACTGTCTTATAGTATTCAC
This sequence comes from Myotis lucifugus, assembly GCF_000147115.1. Classification (NCBI taxonomy): domain Eukaryota; kingdom Metazoa; phylum Chordata; class Mammalia; order Chiroptera; family Vespertilionidae; genus Myotis; species Myotis lucifugus. Next base: position 741,989 of record NW_005871460.1, on the reverse strand, counting down.
TGTACAGATGTTTCACATTTTGGTTGAATTTATTCCTGCAAATTTTGTTGTGGTTTTTCATTATTTTGTTTTGTTTTTAATATATTTTATTGATTTGTTACACAGAGGAAGGGAGAGGAATAGAGAGTTAGAAACATTGATGGGAAAGAAACATTAATCAGCTGCCTCCCGCACACCTACAACTGGGGATGTGCCCACAACGAAGATACCTGTCCTTGACCAGAATCAAATCTGGGACCATAAAGTACGCAGGCCGACGCTCTCTGCACTGAGCCAAACCGGTCAGGTTCCTTCATCATTTTTCTGTCAAAGAATATATTGTTAGTGTGTAGAAATTGAACTCGTATCTATATATTTATGTTGCATCCTGTAACCTTTCTGAATTTAATTCTTTATTCTTCTGTTATCTTCACCTGAATAGTGAGGATATTTTTTTCATTGATTTTTGTTTTTTTTTTTTAGAGAGAGTGTGGGAGACAGAGAGAGAGAGACAGAAATCGATGGGTTCCCTCCCACATGTGCCCCTACTGAGAGTGTGGATCGGACCAGCAACCCAGTACCTGCCTTTGACTGGGAATCGAACCCTTGTCTTCCAGTGCACAAGCTAGCACGCTCCTCAGTGAGCCACACTGCCTAGGGCTCTTTATTCTTTAAATTATTTATTTATTTAAATATATGTATTTTTTATTTCCTAGAGGAAGGGGAGAGAGAGATAGGTACATCAGTGATGAGAGAGAGTCATTGATCAGCTGCCTCCTACACGACCCCCACTGGTGATTGAGCTTGCACCAGTGGAGGTGTCCTAACAAAGAATCGAATTGTGACCTCCTAGTTCATGAGTCAATGCTCAATCAGTGAGACATACCGGTAGCATTTATTTATTGATTTGAGAGACTGGAAGGGAGACAGAAAAGGAGGGAAACACTGATCAGGTGTTCTACCCACCTCTGCATTCATTGGTTGTCCCCTACATGTGCCCTGATGGGGGATCAAATCCACAACCTTGGTGCATCAGGAGCGCACACTCACCAACTGAGCCACCTGGACAGGATTCTGAATTTCTTTATTAATTTCAGAATCTCATAGTGGGATCTTGACAAATTTCTCTATGGAGGATCATGTCATGTGCTAACATCACCATCTCTTATGATGCATTGTGGTTCATTGTGATAGGTGTAATGTCTTATCTTTCATGTGTTGTTTTTTTAAAATATATTTTATTTAATTTTTTTAAAATAAATCTTTATTTTTCAGATTATTATAGTTGTTCCTCTTTTTTACTCCCATAGCTCCCCTCCACCGGGTCCCCACCCCATCCTCTGCCCTTACCCACCCCTGCACTGTCCTCATCCATAGGTGTACAATTTTTGTCTAGTCTCTTCCCACACCCCAGCCCTTTCCCCCTGAGAATTGTCAGCCACTCCCTTTCTATGCCCCTGATTCTATTATATTCACCAGCTTACTCTGTTTATCAGATTTTTTATTCACTTGATTTTTAGATTCACTTGTTGATAGATATGTATTTGTTGTTCATAATTTTTATCTTTACCTTTTTCTTCTTCTTCCTCTTCTTTTTTTTTTTAATATATTTTTATTGAATTTTTACAGAGAGGTAGGGAGAGGGATAGAGAGTTAGAAACATCCAGGAGAGAGAAACATCGATCAGCTGCCTCCTGCACACTCCCCACTGGGGATGTGCCTGCAACCAAGGTATATGACCTTGACAAGAATCGAACCTGGGACCCTTGAGTTGACAGGCTGTTGCTGTATCCACTGAGCGAAACATGCTAGGGCTTCTACCTCTTCTTGAAGAATACCTTTCAGCATTTCATATAATACTGGATTGTTGGTGATGAACTCTTTTAGCTTTTCTTATCTGTGAAGCTCTTTATATGACCTTGATTCTAAATGAATGCTTTGCCGGGTACAGTAATCTAGGTTATAGGTTCTTGCTATTCATCACTTTGAATATTTCTTGCCACTCCCTTCTGGCTGCATAGTTTCTGTTGAGAAATCAGCTAACAATTGTATGGGTGCTTCCTTGTAGGTAACTAACTGTTTTTCTCTTGCTGCTTTAAAGATTCTCCCTTTGTCTTTTGCTCTTGGCATTTTAATTATGAAGTGTCTAAATGTGGTCCTCTTTGGATTCCTTTTTTTGGGGGGAGGAGGAGCTTTGGATTCCTTTTGTTTGGGGTTCTTTGCGCTTCCTGGACTTGTAATTCTATTTCTTTCACCAGGTAGAAGTTTTCTGTCATTATTCCTTCAAATAGGTTTTCAATATCTTGCTCTGTCTCTTCTTCTTGCATCTGGATAATTCAGATATTGGTATGCCTGAAGTTGTCCCAGAGGCTCCTTACACTATCTTCTTATGTTTTCATTCTTTTTTCTTTTTGTTTTTCCTGTTAGGTGTTTTTTGCGTCTTTGTATTTCAAATCTTTGACTTGATTCTTGTGATCCTCTTGTCTGCTGTTGGATCTCTGTATATTATCCTTTTTTTAAAAAAATATGTTTTACTGAGTTTTTACAGAGAGGAAGGGAGAGGGATAGAGAGTAGGAAACATGGATGAGAGAGAAACATCGATCAGCTGCCTCCTGCACACCCCCTACTGGATATGTGCCTGCAACCAAGGTACATGCCCTTGACCAGAATCGAACCTGGGAACCTTCAGTCTGCAGGCTGAAGTTCTATCCACTGAGCCAAACCGGTTAGGGCTCTGTATATTATTCTTTATATCACTCAGTGTATGCTTAATTTCTAGTTGGTCTTATTTCATATCCTCAAGGGTCTCACTAAATTTATTGGCGGTTTCTAGAAATTTCTTGAAAAACCTTATAACCGAGGTTTTGAACTCTATATCTAGTAGTTTGCTTTCCTCCATTTCTGACATTTGTGACCTGTCTCTTTGTCTCCGCATTTTTTATGCTTCCCTGTGTTGGTAGAGTGGCCTTCTGTCCGAGGTGTCCTATCGGTTCCTGTGGCTCAGCCTCCCCAATTACCTGATGTGGACTCTCTTGGTGCACCCCTTTGCGGGCTTTGTACACAGTCTTGTAGTTAAGCCTTGATTGTTGTAGGTATCACTGGGAGGAATTGACCTCCAGTCCAGTTGGCCTTGAGAATCAGCTGTGTCCACAATGGGAGAACTTCTATGCTGGAGACACCCTTCTGGGGCAAGACATGCTTCAGTGGGGCTTGGGTGCTCACTGAGTTTTCCCCCTGAGTGTGTCCCTTATGGATCTGAGGAGTTGTAATCATGATGGTCCCACTCTGACCATGAGTACACTGACTCTTGGATCTCTAAGGAGGTGCTAATTTAGCCTCTCCCTGAGGATACCCAGCAGTAGCTATGGAGAGATCTGCAGATTCCTTTTCCTTGTTTCAGGTTTGGAGGTGTCCCAATGAGGCCCAACTGTGAAGCAGTGCAAGCTGCTGTGGGGCCTTGGGCCTTCTTTTGGATGTTCTGGGTCTCTCTGACCCAGCTGCAGTTTGTTAGGAAATTTTATATTGCAAAGGGCCAGGAGATTCATATGGAAAATCCTATGCTCACATCTTGGGTGGGGCAGAGTCTCTGGGAATCATCAGGTCTGAGCAAACAGTTATGGGCCCAGGCATCCTCAAACAATGTCCCCTGGGCCACATGCAGCCTGCTTAAAACATATATCCAGCCCGTCGGGTGTTTTTGCCTCCACAGTCTGCATAGGAATTTGTTCATAGTTTTTTTTAAAACTATAGTCTGCCCCTCCAAAGGTCTGAGGAACAGTGAACTGGCCCCCTGTTTAAAAAGTTTGAGGACCTCTGGTTATGGCTGATCCTCAGTCCTGCCCTATGAGGCCCCAGGTCTCAGTGTCCAGCGGTAATTGCTGCAAGCACCTCTGAGAGAAAGCCGCCCTCGAGTATCCCCCGATGCCAGACAGTCCAGTTTCTCCCTGTATGAGTCTGGGTTCCCAGATACTCTCCTGGAACAATTTCAGAGCCTCCCTCCCGATTAAAAAAGACAACCGCTTCCTCAGTTGCCAGCCCTTTCCGAGTGCTCCTCCGTACCTCTGCACTTTACTTCTGCACCTCCTCTGAGTCTCAGTGTGCTTTTCTCTTTCCTTCTAGTTGTAGAATTTCCACTCAGCAAGCATTCCTTTGATTCTGGATGATGTCCATTTTCTCTTTTGGTTGTAGTTTTGAAGTGGTTGTGCAAGGCAGCAATTTCTGGTGTTTACTTATGCCGCCATCTTGGTTTCTCTATTTTATTGATTTTTTTACAAGAGGAAAGGAGACGGATAGAGAGTTAGAAACATCGATAAGAGAGAAAAATTAATCAGCTGCCTTCTGCACATCCCCTACTGGGCATGTGCCCACAACCAAGGTACATGCCCTTGACTGGAATTGAACCTAGGACCCTTCAGTTCACCGGCAATACTCTATTGACTAAGGCAAGCCACCAGTTAGGTCTCTTTCATTTCTTTTTGAACTTATTTGAGGCTTGGTTTTGGGTTGTTTTTTCTTTAGTGTAGGTAAGGACTTGAACATTTTTCATATCTTTTTAAAAAATATACCTTTAAGTGTTCTTTTCTTTTGTCTTGTCTCCCTTTTACTTATGTTTATTCTAATATTTATGGTTTCTTTCCTTTGAAACCTTTGGTTTTTTAAATTTTTTATTTTTTGCTAAAAGTATTACAAAGGGTATTACATATGTGTCCTTTTTTCCCCCCCCACCCTTGACAATCCCCTGCCCCCCCTTACCCCCCAGTGTCTTATGTCCATTAGTTATGCTCATATGCATGCATACAAGTCCTTCGGTTGATCTCTTTTTTTTTTTCTTTTTATTATTAAATTTTTATTGTTCAGATTACATTTGTTCCTCTCCCCCCCCCCATAACTCCCCTCCTTCCAGTTCCCGCCCCACCCTCCGCCCTCACTCCCCACCCACTGTCCTCATCCATAGGTGCACGATTTTTGTCCAGTCTCTTCCCGAATCTCCCATTCCCCTTTCCCCCCCAAGAATAGTCAGTCCATTCCCTTTCTATGTCCCTGATTCATTATAATCACCAGTTCATTCTGTACATCAGAATATTTATTCACTTGATTCTTAGATTCACTTGTTGATAGATGCATGTTTGTTGTTCACAATTTGTATCTTTACCTTTTTCTTCTTCCTCTTCTTAAAGGATACCTTTCAGTATTTCGTATAATACTGGTTTGGTGGTGATGAACTCCTTTAGCTTTTCCTTATCTGTGAAGCTCTTTATCTGACCTTCAATTCTGAATGATAGCTTTGCTGGATAAAGTAGTCTTGGTTGTAGGTTCTTGGTATTCAGCACTTTGAATATTTCTTGCCACTCCCTTCTGGCCTGCAAAGTTTCTGTTGAGAAATCAGCTGACAGTCGTATGGGTATTCCCTTGTAGGTAATTGAGTCTCTTTCTCTTGCTGCTTTTAAGATTCTCTCTTTGTCTTTTGCTCTTGGCATTTTAATTATGATATGTCTTGGTGTGGTCCTCTTTGGATTCCTTTTGTTTGGGGTTCTCTGCACTTCTTGGACCTGTAAGTCCATTTCTTTCACCAGGTGGGGGAAGTTCTCTGCCATTATTTCTTCAAATAGGTTTTCAATATCTTGCTGTCTCTCATCTTCTGGCACTCCTATTATTCTGATGTTGGTACGCTTGTAGCTGTCCCAGAGGCTCCTTACACTATCTTCACACTTTCGGATTCTTTTTTCATTTTGCTTTTCCAGTTGGGTGTTTTTTGTCAAATCTTTGGTTTGATTCTTGTGCTCCTCTGGTCTGCTATTGGGTATAATATTCTTTATTTCAGTCCGTGTATGCTTACTTTCTAATTTCTTTATCGTAGCATCGAGGGTCTCATTAGTTTTCGTGAGGCTCTGCTCAAGTTTATAGCAAGCCCTCAAAATTGCGATTCTTAGCTCCATATCCTCCATTTCTGTCATGTTTTTTTGTCTCCGCATCTTTTATGCTTTCTTGGTGCACCCCCTTGTGGTCTTTGTGCGCAGTCTTGTTCTAGCCAAGCCTTAATTGTTGTAGTTAACACTAGAGGGATTTGACCACCAGGCCAACTGGCTGTAGGAATCAGCTATGTGGAAAACTTCAGTCCTCTGGGGAGGCGCTAGTCCAGCCTTTGCCTGAGGCAATCGGCAAATGGCTCTGCGCAGGGTTTGGGCAGGGCGGGCTCAACAGGGCGGGGGGAGGGAGCAGCTACGGCCGCTCTCAGTCCGTCTCCAGGGGCTCTGCCTCTCTGTCCCCGCAACCGCTGCAAACCTCGGAGGGGCCGCCGCCAGACAGTCCCGCTTCTCCCGTTTGAGTCTGGGTCCCTAGAGACTCGCCCGGATCTGTAGCCCAGAGTCTGAGACTCACTCCCGACTGAAAACGACAACCGCGCCCTCAGCCACCAGCCCGCTTTGCGCGCGCACCGCCGCACCACCGTACCTTTAAATTTTCCACACTGCGCCTCCTCTAAGCCTCGTAATGCTGTTGTTTTTCCTTCTAGTTGAAGAGTCCCTCCTCAGCCAGCCTTCCTGTGGTTCTGGGTGATGTCCGTTCCGTCTTTTAGTTGTATTTTTGAAGTGGTTGTTCGAGGCAGCAAACTCCGGTGTTTACCTATGCCGCCATCCCCTTTGGTTGATCTCTTACCCCCCTCCCTCCTGCCCCCCAACCCTCCCTGGTCTTCCCACTGCAGTTTGACAATCAGTTTGAGGCAGCTCTGCCTCTGTATCTATTATTGTTCAAAAGTTTGTAATGGTCTTTATTATCCATGAATGAGTGAGATCATGTGCCGCCATCTTGGTTTTTCCCCTCTTCAGAGTTCTTAATCAGGATAAATCTTCTTTCATTTTTCAAGGTTACTGAGTGGCAGAATTGGATCTTCTTTTTTTTTTTTTAAATATATTTTATTGATTTTTCCACAGAGAGGAAGGGAAAGGGATGGACAGTTAGGAACATCGATGAGAGACAAACATCGGTCAGCCGCCTCCTGCACTTTCCCACTGGGGAATTGCCCGCAACCAAGGTACATGCCCTTGACTGGAATCGAACCCGAGACCCCCCAGTGCTCAGGCCAGTGCTCCATCCACTGAGCCAAACCAGTTAGGGCAGAAGGTACCATTTTGCACATCCTTTTATCCAAGTGATACAACCACCAGCAGTGACTGAGAGTTCCAGATCCTGCAGATACTTGCCAATAATTAATATTATAAATCTATTTAATTTTAGCTATCCTGGTAAGTAAGTACTGGAGGAACAAATTTGAGTTTACCTAGAGAGATGATATTGAATATATTTCATTTATTTTTTGAGATTTGGATATTATCCTTTATCAATTCTTCTTTACATTTGTGTTCTCTTTCCTGAGGAGCCTTGATTTTCCCCATATTGCTGAAGGATATTTTCACTGGAAATAGGACTCTGTTGACAGTTCTTTTATTTTTAGACTTTCTGGTTTCTAATGGAAAACGTATTGTAGCCGAAACCGGTTTGGCTCGGTGGATAGAGCGTCACCCTGCGGACTCAAGAGTCCCAGGTTCGATTCCGGTTAAGGGCATGTACCTGGGTTGCGGGCACATCCCCAGTAGGAGATGTGCAGGAGGCGGCTGATCGATGTTTCTCTCTCATCGATGTTTCTAACCCTCTGTCTCCCTTCCTCTCTGTAGAAAATCAATAAAATATATTTAAAAAAAGAAAAAGAAAACGTATTGTCATGAGAGTTACTTTTTCCTTATAGATGAAGTGCTATTTGTCATTCAGAACTTTCAAGATTCTTTTCTTTGTTTTTATTTTTCAGAAATTTGACTATGATATGGGTAATTGCTATCTTTGGGTTTATTTCATTTTGTATTTGCTCTCCTTCTAAAATTGAGGATTTCTGTCTTTTGACCAATTGGAAGATTTTTCAGCCATTATTTCTTCAAGTACTCTTTCAGCTCCATCTTCTTTTATTTCTTCTTGGACTCCAAATGTTACAGTTTTATTTTGTGGTGTGTTTTCTATTGTTGTTTTTGTTGTTATGACTCCACTGGTTCCTGTGGTTCTGATCTTTTTCTGTTGCTGTTTTCAAGCCCGTTTTCTCTCTATTCTCATTGAATATTTTTATGGTTATATTTTCTAGTTCCCTATGTGTTTCCTCTGTTTTATCCTTTCTGCTTTCAGCCTATTCACTGAATTATTTATTTCAGTTATTATAGTCTTCTGTACTATTATTTTCATCTGGTTTTCTTTATAGCTTCATTTTCTTTGCTGAGACTTTCTATTTACTTGCCATAACTTGCTTTTTTTCCCATTTAAGGATGTTCAAAATCACTCATGTAAAGATTGTTTTGATGGCTGCGTTAAACTTATTATCAAATAACTCTATCATCACTAATAGTGTTAGTCTCTATTATCTTTTTTATTCAGTTTTAGATCTTTCTGCTTCTTTGTATGACTAATTTGATAATTGACACCTAGAAATGTTGAGCATTATGAAACTTTGGATCTTTTCAAGCCGTTTTATCTGGGTTGCTTTGTTACTGCTCTTTTAAGGGAAGGGTGAGATGCCATCTCATTATTTCAAGAAGAGAGTAGAAGTCCAGGTTCCCCACTTGGCCCAGGATTTGTAGGTGTCTGTGTGTGTGTGAGGCGGTGGGGGTGGGGGGCGAAATGGGTATTTGTTATTGTTCTCAGTTGGTGGGAGTTCTGGTTCCCTACTATACTTCTGCCAATAGCTCCTCAGGTGGAGGGATAGGTCTTCCATGTTTCTATATCTTACGGTTTCCACTTACATGACCCGGAAATGACACCTTCCCGGGACTGACTCCCACCTCTGACTCCCGCCTGGCGCTGCCAGACTTCCAGACTCGGCAGTCAGTGCCGGGTCAGGATTGACTTCCGGTGTTCAGTTGTCAGTTCGGTCATTTAGGCCGCCAGGGCCCCTAGCTGTTTATATAATTAGATTCCTTTTACATAGAGAGGAGGAGAAATGGAGAAAGAGAGAAAGAGATAGAGGTGGGGGAGAAAAATCAATCTGCTGGCTGCCTTCTGCAAACATGCAAACCGGATATGAAAACCTCATTCTGATATGTGCCCTAACTGAGAATCGAACCCACCACCCTTCGATACACTGGAGGATGCTCCATCCAACTGAGCCACACTGACCAGGGCAATCTGTGGTGTGTTGTTTTTTTTGTTTGGTTGTTTTTTGTGGTGTTTAAAATAAAAAATTTCTAGTTTTTTAGAGAACAGGCCACTAGGATGAATGAGAATAGAAGCACAGTGGCTGATAGTGGTAACGCTAACCCGTTATTTTTATTTATTTATTTAAATATATTTTTATTGATTTAACAAGGGAGATAGAATGAGAGATAGAAACATCAATGATGAGAGAGAATCATTGATTGGCTGCCTCCTGCAGGTCCCCCAGCGATCATGTGCCTTTGCCCTGAATGGAACTGGGACCCTTTAGTCTAAAAGCTGATGCTCTATCCACTGAGCTAAACCAGCTAGGACTAACACTTTTGTTTTAATACATTTTTATTGATTTCTCAGAGGAAGGGAAACAGACAGATAGAAACATTAATGATGAGAGAGTATCACTGGTAAGCTGCCTCCTGCATGCCCCCTTACTGGAACTGAATCCACAACAAAATCGGCCTGTGACCTTGACTGGAACTGAACCTAGGACCTTTCAGTCCCCAGACTGACACTCTATCCACTGAGTAAACCAGCTAGAGCTGACCCTTATTGTATTTATTTATTTACTTAGTCAGTTCGTTTGTTATTTAGTTATTATTAACCCTTGTTTTTGACCTTAGGTATTCTCAAATGTGCTTCCTCACCCAATTTACTGTCATCCTTTCTATGCAGTTGTCCTTATTTGGTATTCTGTATTCCTATTTGTCTTCATGGTACTCTTATTCCCATTTCCTATGGAATGTTTTTCTCATGGATAGGTGTCTACTTACTCTGGGATGGGGAAAGATTCTCTGTCTCTCATTCTGCCATCTTGCTGATGTCACTCTCATAGGTCTTTTGTCTGTGATCTCCTTTGTGCTTTGTTGTTCTACCACAGTGCTGACCATCCATCTTTTTAGTTTTTCTTTTTAAGATTTGCATCATTTATCCGACTGGTTTGGCTCAGTGGATAGAGCATCAGCCTGGGGACTCAGGGGTCCCAGGTTCGATTCCTGTCAAGGGCATGTACCTTGGTTGCGGGCACATCCCCAGTAGGAGGCGTGCAGGAGGCAGCTGATCGATGTTTCTAACTCTCTATCTCTCTCCCTTCCTCTCTGTAAAAAATCAATAAAATATATTAAAAAAAAAAAAAAAGATTTGCATCATTTATCCCATGCAGTGGCTCAACTGGGATTTAAGAGGCAGAATCCTTTGTGCATCACAGGAGAAACATGACTTTATCAATGATAGTCAAGACCAGAGGTCCTCAAACTTTGTAAACAGGGGGCCAGCTCACTGTCCCTCAGACTGTTGAAGGGCCGGACTATAGTTTTTAAAAAAACTATGAACAAATTCCTATGCACACTGCACATATCTTATTTTGAAGTAAGAAAACAAATAGGGAACAATTACAATATTTGTATTTGCATGTGGCCCACGAGCCGTAGTTTGAGGACCTCTGGGCTAGACCCGGAGGCAGTCTTGCCTTGGTGAAGGGCTGTGGGACAGTTTTCACGCATGGGCTTTGTTACATTCATAACTAGGAACCCATTTTGTTCAACAATGTTGTCTTACCATTGCCCACTCCTCACCCAATTCTACTTCTTCTTACTTAATGTTGACACTTTTCAGTTTTAATACTGATCATTCCACTCGGATTCCCAGCCCGTGGATAACCTTAACCTCTCTAAACTTTGCACCTCTACCTCTTTCACAAATCTCTCTTTATTTCACTACAATACTGTTCCATACCTTCAGGCCTTAGAGTGCACATGTGTTATTATGTTGGCGTTGAACATCACGTGCTCTAATTGGATTGATCATTTATGGTTTTGATCATATTGAAATTATTCTACACGGACTCATATCACCAGCATGAAAGGTCCTAAAGGAAGCCATTTGTGGAGTAATAATGACCAGACACTACCTCTCTTCTTTTTGTGCCAGCCTATGCTTCTGTCCTCCCTTAGTGAGATTTTCCTCATCCAGTGACCTTTTGGGCCATGTTATATATAACAGCCATTTCCTGAGAGTCTGACTCACTCGTCTTGAAAATCGTTGTAGGGAATCATGTCTAGTCATGACAGAGAAACATCTGTGTGGAAGATATTCTGTTTTTATTAGGTCAACACGCACTTCAGCTACGTTTCCTTGTTTTCAGGTTGCTGCTGTGGAGAAGAGAATGTGGAGTTCCTGACTGAGCAAAAGGTTTCTGGAAGATTGTCACAGGCAAGGAATCCAAATTTACCCTGTCTTCCCAGAAGAGTCACCCTGTGAGAGTTGTGGGCTAGTCCTGGGAAACATTTTGCACGTGATGGAGCTGCAGGGAACACAACACAGACAGATACTGTTGAGATGTGGGGCATGTGTAAAAAGATTTTCTTTGTGTGCAAAATTTCACCAAAGCATGTGAGAGAGAAGACTTTCATTAGAGGTGTGGAAAGGCTGTCACTTGCAAACAGCTGGAAGTTCAATGTGTCCCAGAATCATTTCACATGCAGGGATGTTGGGCAGGGTGTCCGTAATGGCTCAGGACATCTCCACCTAAAGGCTACTCAGCCCAGGGACAGCCCAAATGCTATTTTGATGAGTGTGCTGGCATTTCAAAGGAGAAAAAATTATTTCAGCAGAAAAGAATGTAAGAAAGACATTAGTTGCTCCCACACATTTATTCAGAAAAAAGGTGTCCATCTTGGGAGTGGTTGTTATGTGTGCTCTTAATGTGGTAAATATTTTACCAAATTTTATGGTTTTCATTTTCAACAGAGAGTTCACACTGGAGAAAAGCCTTATCAATGCATTGAATCTGGAAAATCTTTTATCGCTAAGAATGATGTTCATCAACATCAGAGAGTTCATAAGGGAGAAAAGCCTTATAAATGCAGTGAATGTGGGAAATCTTTTACAAGGAGCAGTGTTCTTCAATATCATCAGAGGGTTCACACTGGAAAAAAGCCTTATCAATGCACTGAATGTGGTAAATCTTTTACCTATAAGTCCAAATTTCATCGTCATCAGAGAGTTCATACAGGAGAAAGGCCTTTTCAATGCAGTGAATGTGGAAAATCTTTTACCCAGAAGACATACCTTCATTGTCATCAGAGATTTCATAGGGGAGAAAACCCTTTTAAATGCAGTGAATGTGGAAAATGTTTTCTAAGTAGCACTGGTCTCCAATATCATCAGAGACTTCACACTGGAGAAAAGCCTTATCAGTGCAGTGAATGTCAAAAATCTTTTGCTAGTAAGACGGTCCTTCATCGTCATCAGAGAGTTCATATGGGAGTAAAGCCTTATCAATGCATTGAATGTGGGAAATGTTTTAAAAGTAGAATAGGTCTCCAATATCATCAGAGAATTCACACTGGAGAAAAGCCTTATCATTGCAGTGAATCTCAAAAATCTTTTACCACTAAGACCGTCCTTCATCATCATCAGAGAGTTCATACGGGAGAAAAACCTTATAAATGCAGTGAATGTGGAAAACCCTTTAAAAGTAGAGGAGGTCTCCTATATCATCGGAGTGTTCACACTAGAGTACAGCCTTATCAATGTAGTGAATGTGGGAAATCTTTTACCCAGAGCAATGTCCTTCATAATCATCAGAGACTTCATAGAGGAGAAAAGCCTTACAAATGTAGTGAATGTGGGAAGTCTTTTCCCGCTAAGTACGAACTTAATCGTCATCAGAGAGTTCATACGGCAGAAAAGCCTTATAAATGCAGTGAATGTGGAAAATCACTTAAATCTAGAGAAAGTCTCAAATATCATCAGAGAGTTCACACTGGAGAAAAGCCTCATCAATGCAGTGAATGTCAAAAATCTTTTACCAGTAAGACCGCCCTTCATTGTCATCAAAGAGTTCATACGGGAGAAAAACCTTATAAATGCAGTGAATGTGGAAAATCTTTTAAAAGTAGAGTAGGTCTTCAATATCATCGGAATGTTCACACTGGAGAAAAGCCTTATCAATGTAGTGCATGTGAAAAGTCTTTTACCCAGCGCACTTCCCTTCATTATCATCAGAGACTTCATACAGGAGAAAAGCCTTATAAATGCACTGAATGTCAAAAATCTTTTACCACTAAGATAGTCCTTCATCATCATCAGAGAGTTCATACAGGAGAAAAGCCTTTTCAATGTAGTGAATGTGGAAAATCTTATACCTGTAAGAACTATCTTCATCTTCATCAGAAAGTACATACGGGAGAAAAGCCTTTTAAATGCAGTGAATGTGGAAAATGTTTTCAAAGTTTCAGTGGTTTCCAATATCATCAGAGAGTTCACACTGGAGAAAAGCCTTATCAATGCAGTGAATGTGGAAAATCTTTTGCCATTAAGATTGACCTTCGTCGTCATGAGAGAGTTCATACGGGAGAAAAGCCTTATAAATGCAGCGAATGTGGGAAATGTTTTAAAAGTAGAAAAGGTTTCCAATATCATCAGAGAATTCACACTGGAGAAAAGCCTTATCAATGTAGTGAATGTCAAAAATCTTTTGCTAGTAAGACGGTCCTTCATCGTCATCAGAGAGTTCATACAGGAGAAAAGCCTTTCCAATGTAGTGAATGTGGAAAATCTTTTACAGGTTGCAATGGTCTCCAGTATCATCAGAGAGTTCACACTGGAGAAAAGCCTTATCAATGCAATGAATGTGGGAAAACTTTTACAGGTCCCAATGGTCTCCAATATCATCAGAGAGTTCACACTGGAGAAAAGCCTTATCAATGCAATGAATGTGGGAAAACTTTTAAAGGTCCCAATGGTCTCGAATATCATCAGAGAGTTCACAATGGGGAAAAGCCATTATGAGTGCAATTAATATGAGGTATCTCTCAGCCAAATTTCTAAATTCGCTCTCCGCATATATGAGGCCAAATGTGAGAAATTTCTTAGATGTGTAGGAAATGTAGTTTCTTAGTTAGGACTTAACATTAGTACAAGAAAATTTGTGAATCCTCATTTTTCGGAATTGTGTCTCATACATTTAATCACCTACATTATGTAAACTTCCGATTAGTGTTTTAGTTATTGTCTTTGTTTTATGTTGGATCACTCTGTAATTATGTTGCACTTGCTAACATACAGAGATGTCCTGCCAGATCTATGCCCCTTCTTATTTCTGTTGTTGATGGTATTTCACCTGAACCACCTATAAGGTCCCTACAAATGCCATCAATCTCCATCCTCATGTGCCCAGCAAAGCTAACTCTGCTGTCTTTTTTGTTGAAGAAAATGAAGAATACCTGATCCCATAGTTCTTTCTTGTTTCCCTGTTATGCGTTGCCACCTAGGACTTATTACTGTTGGCCCCAGTATACATGTTGCAGGGGGAATGCTTTCCCTGAATGCCAGTGATGAATTTATTGAGTGCCTGAGTCATCAGTGGAAGAACTGCCAGTCTCATGTCTCTTTGGTTTGTAATGGTGGACTTTTGATCCAAATCAAGAAAGATGGTGCCATTACAATGCAGAAGCATATGAAGATGATGACCATCATCCTAGGGGTGGTGTTCAGTGTCAGACCTCTTAATGGGGCCAGTGAATAACACTCACTGCTGGCATTTTATATACAGTAGTGAATGAGTGAAGGACTGTGACCTTAATATGCTCACTACTTGCTTTGGTTTTTGTTTTAATATTCAAGTATAGTAATGTTTTAAAAAGTTCAATGAAGAATAAACACAAATGCTCAAATATAAAAGCTCTGAAAAAAATATATACATATATTTTATTGATTTTACAAAGAGGATGTGAAATGGGTAGAGAGTTAGAAACATCGCTCAGTCCATCAGCTGCCTCCTGCACCTTCCCTACTGGAGATGTGCCTGCAGCCAAGGTACATGCCCTTGAGCAGAATCGAATCTGGGACCCTTTGGTCCACAGGCCAGCACTGTATACCCTGAGCCAAACTAGTTAGGGCTCTGATAGATATTCTTATCATTGATATATCACCATCAGTTTGTCCATTTAAATATTTGTTTATTTCCTAAAAAGTCTCGTACAAACATCTCTGTGTAATTTTACATATATGTGTGTGTGTGTGTGTGTGTTATTTACCTTTGTCAAAAATTCAGTGCATAGTCTGGGTTTTTGAGTAGATGAATGTTTAAATTTACAGACATTAGCAAATTGTGATCTAACCAGAATATACCACCAGGGTCTGGCTTGTGGGCTAGATCCACAGAAGTGGGTGTGCATGGGGGGGCTCTTTCATCAATGTTTCTCTCCCTCACCCTTCTCTCTAAAAATTACTAAGCTATTCTTTAAAAATAGAAAATAAACTTTGACTGATTGTAGTTTTTTACATTTTTCAGCAGTGTGTTAGGGATTCACATTCTCCACATCCTAGAGAATAATTTGATCAGTCAAGAATTGATTTAAACTTTTAAAAAAAAAAATATATATATATATATATTATTGATTTTTTTTACAGAGAGGAATGGAGAGGGATAGAGAGCTAGAAACATCAATCAGCTGCCTCCTGCACACCCCACACTGGGGATGTGACCGCAACCAAGGTATATTCCCTTGACTGGAATCTGAGACCCTTCAGTCCACAGGCCGACGCTCTATCCACTGAGCCAAATCTGTAAGTGCTAAACTTTTTTTTTTGAGATGTTTGTAGTGCTGCTTCACTGTTTGTATTTTTTCTAGGAATTTATGCTGAGCTTTCTCTCAAAAGTGTGTTTCCTGAGCCTGTATCTTTCTTAAAACATCATATGCTCTGCCTGATGTGCTATGAGTTTAGGCAGTTTTCTTTAACAAAAGGATTGTGGAACAACAAAGATGGATGTTGGCATTTCACTCATTTAGTGCATTTTTACTATAAAAAATAAACATTTTTTTGTATTGGAATAATATATTTCAATATTTTTTTCCTTAAAAAATATTTTAATTGCCCTAGCTGGTTTGGCTCCGTGAATAGAGCATCAGCCTTCGGACTGAAAGGTCCAGGTGAGTTTCTAGTCAAGGGCAGGTGCCCTGGTTGCGTGCTCCCCAGTGTTGGGACTGCAGGAGGCAGCCAATCAATCATTCTCTCTCATCATTGATGTTTCTCTCTCTCTACCTCTCCCTTCCTCTGTGAAATCAATAAAAATATATTTTAAAATATTTTAATTTATTCTACTAAATTAATACACATATTTAATTGATTTTTAAAATAGTTTTATTGATTTCATAAACCAATGGTCAGTAAACTGCGGCTCACGAGACACATGCGGCTCTCTGGCCCCTTGAGTGTGGCTCTTCCACAAAATATCACGTGTGGGCACGCACATACAGTGAGATTGAAACTTTCTGGCCCATGGGCAGAAGTTGGGATAGCCAGGCGAAGGGGGCTCAGTCTACCTATGAACCAGGAGGTCACAGTTCCATTGCCCCTCAGGGCACATGCGTGGGCCCCCTGCTAGATCACCAGGTGGGGCTTGCAGGAGGCAGCTTATCACTGATTCTCATCATTGATGTTTCTATCTTTCGGACTCTCTTCCTCTATGAAATCAATTAAAAATTAAAGAAAATTGAGTCCCTTATCTTAAGAAAAGCAACATTAATGATGAGAGGGAATCATTGATCGCTGCTTCCTCCACACCCTGCTGGGGTTGGAGCCTGCAATCCAGGCATGTTCTCTCTGACTGGGAATCTAACCAAGGACCTCTTTTTGCACAGGTTGAAGCTCAAGCACTGACCCATGCCAGCGGGGTGATTCATTACTTTTTAAATGCTATGCCCTGTGCAATGACCATTTTTAATTTTAACCTGCACTACTAACATTCTCCATTGCTTTCAGAACACCAGTCATCTGATCCTGCACTAAACCCTTGCTTTGTCATCTTCTGCATTTTCCTTGTCTCCTGTCATGGAGATTCTTGGGTTGGAACAGTTCTCTCAGGAAGGCCAGAGGGCATCTGGGTGAGCAGGTGTTTTATAGTCCCGAAGCCAATGCAGTGGGAAATGGGGGGCAGTGATCAGACTCCCTATGCCGTGGATCCAGGCATCCTAGATTTGAATTTCAGGTTCTCTATTATCACTGGGACTTAAAATGACATAACCCCTTCTGCTGGTGTAAGTCAGATTCCTCCTGTGAAAAACAAGTATGAGGTATGTCCCCATGCCGGAGCTATTGGAGAAGGTCCAGTGGTAAGGTGTCCACATGCAGTAACGCAGCTGTGCCTGCAGCCTGCCGTGGCTCTAGCAACTCCATCCTCTCCCTGCAAAGACCTTCCCAGGCAGGCACTCCTCACTCCCCGGATGCACGCAAGAACCTTTGTCTTTGGGTGCATTTTAGTGAGAAATGGGACCTATAAGAAGCCACTGACTTTGCTCTAGGGCGGCAGGTGCTGTTCCACTCAGGTCTCATTGTGGTGCATCCCATACCAAATTGCTGAATACGTTCAGTGTCAGAAATGAAGTCAGCTCCCCAAGTTTACACCACAGACAAGTGTCAGATTCAAGGAGCTGGATTTTATCTATTATTTTCTCCAGCGTCAGACACAGTCTGTACCTCAGATGTCTAGCCCTCAGGAGACCTCGGTAATTAGGGCTGGATCTCTGCACTTGTGCCCACATGTTGGGTGTCATGCTGCCATTCTATTTACTGGGGTGAATTTCATGCTTCAGTTTGACCCTTCATATGTGACAGTGACACTCACCCTTCAGGAGAGGGTACGATTTGACATGAATTTTGAGACCTAATATTCGGAAGTGATGCTGGAGTCCTACATGATTCTGGTCTCATTGGACGGGTGCTCACCTCTTATTCATGCACAGGACCCCCTGCCATGTGATTCTGTGTGATATATCCCTACTGGCTGAGACAGTGGCTCTCACCATGCTTTCCCTTCAGCCCGGTCATGTTGTGGACTGCCATCCTCCTTCCCAGTCTCCTGTGTTTGCACCATTGGTCCTTGGATTGGAACAGAGTCCTTTTGAGGACAACCCCTCACCACAGTGCACAACACACTGGGCCATAACTGAGGTCCTTACTGTGCTTTTCCTGACAATCTACGCTGACTCTCCACACACAACATTTTTAGATTGTAGGTTAAGTTGGCTTTTCAGATGATGGTGTTTGCCATTTCGGCCTGTTACTCTTTTTTGAGTCGTGTCCATATACTAAGGAGGGAGAAGGATAGAGTTAGAAACATCAATGAGAGAGAAACATCGATCAGCTGCCTCCTGCACACCCCATCCTGGGGATGTGCCCGCAACCAAGGTACATGCCTTTGACTGGAATCAAACCTGGGACCCTTCAGTCTGCAGGTTGACGCTCTATCCACTGAGCCAAACCGGTTAGGGCTACCACAGTTTTTTATCCACTCATCTACTGATGGGTACCTAGGCAGTTTTCAGACCTTTCCTATTGTAAATTGTGCTTCTATGAACAGAGTGGTGCATACTTTCTATCTGATTGTTTCAGGTTACTTAGGATATATTCCTAGAAGTAGAATCACTGGATCAAATGCAGTTCCATACTAAATTTTTTTCAAAAACTCCCAACTGATGTCCATAATGGCTGTAGCAGTTTGTATTCCCACCAGCAATGAACTGGGTTCTCTTTTTTTCACATCCTCCCCAGCACTTGTACTTTGTTTATTTGCTGATGGCAGCCATTCTGACAGTTGTGAGGTTGTTCTAATTGTTGCTTTAATTTGCATCTCTCTGATGATCAGTCACTTGGAGCATTTTTCACATGTCTCTTGGCCATCTTATCCACACTGCAGCCCAGGCAGAGCTGACACTTCCGGTGGCATCAGAAGCAGATGCTCTTAAATATGATTTTCTGTTTTGTGACATTAACTTTGTATAATGGATTGAATGGAGGCAGGTTAGAATGTTGTAATGTACCCCACAAATCACAGAAGGACGCCTCACGAAGTCTAATTAAAGAGTCACATTTATTGCAATCGGGGACTATGAGCGGCCATTCCCCAAATCTCATAGTAATAAGATGGTCGCCAAACCAGACTTATATAGGCAAAGATCACAGAGGTATTGATTACATCCCAGGGTTTGGAATGAGGAACCTGATTTGCAAAAAGCAGTTTACAGAAGCAGAGGCAGCATGTTTTCTAAATTACAGTTTTGGGTCTCTGGATCACTGAATTGACAGAAGAACATTATCTAGAGCCCTTGGGTCTGGAATGAGGAACCTGGTCAGACTTATGCATGTTATCTAAATTACAGTTTTTGCGTCTCTGGAACACTGAGTCAACAGGGACACATTAACTGGAGCCCTCTGACCTGGGATAATCGTGCTGTCCTTCCCAGGTAAAGGAAAACGTGTTTTCTAAGACCAGTATGATCACAACCCATGTGATATTCACATTGCAATCAATAGGTATTTAATCGAATGGGATAATTTATTTCATTCAGAAAATCAAAATAAAAGCAAATAAGTACAAAAGCCAAACAGCACGCTTACAGTTAAACTATAGTTTCTACCTGCGATGATTGCTATCATACTTCAAGATCAAGTTAGAGACTTCAGTAACCTCCCCCAGCTTCATATGGCCTGAAGGAGGCACATGCTAAAAGTCATGAATGCACAAACAATGCCTGCCATTCAGAAAGAGCAGGTCCTGTAAGAAAGATATGCGAAACCAGCCACCCAGGTTCTTGAGAAAGAAACTTGCGCCAGACATCACCTCCACTGAAGGCGCTAGAGGATCCTTAGTGTACTTTGTGTGTTCTTGGGCTATTTGCTCATGAATCCGGTCCATTAGTCAATTGAGAAATACCAGAACCTGACCTTGGAGCGGAGAAACTACATTACCCAGAAGGCCACGCATGGAATTCACCAGGCTGAGCCAATGGGGACTCAGGGAAGGCATTGCCATTTGGCCCTTTCTGTAGGGCGGGACTTGCAGTCCTCCTGGCGGGGATTTGTCTTCTTAAGTTTTTGTCTCAAGCAGTGAGGTTTTCCTGGGCGCACAGTCCCGTGGAGAAGGCCGGAGAGTGGTGCTCCCCGCCTCACAGCCCATGGTGGGAGCCTCCAGTGGTGCCCACAGCTCACACTTGGGATTGAAGCTCGGAGTCGCCACCAGACCCGCCCCAGGGCCGGGAGAGGGACCGCCATTCCTGCAGCGGCTTCTACTCCCGCTGCTTACGCCCCGCTCAGCCCACAGAGGGCAATGGCGGCGCCCCCGCTGAGGAGACGGGCTGAGGTGAGTTCTTGTCTCCCGGGACCCTCACCGTCCCCTTAAGCTGAAGTGGACAAACCCGGGTGAGGGCGCCTGTCCCGTCCTGCAGCTCAGTCCCGCGTGGAGGACCGTGAGGAAGGTGGAGGGGAGAGAGGAGTGTTGTGGCTTCTGAGGACACAGCAAGTGCAGGGCAGAGAGGACAGGGGTGACTTGCATCTGAATGTCGCTGAGGATGTGGCTGTGAGTATTGACGGAAAGATCAGAGGCTGCAGGGAGGACGTCACAGACTCATTGGGGCTTTCCCGGCTGTGGGTCCGTCAGGGACCTGGGGTGGGCCTGGATCCGGCTGGGAGACAAGCTCTCTACACGCCATATGCCAAGTTCATGGGTGAGTCCAGCGACACCCAGTGGCATTGGAGCAGGAAGCGGGGAGAGCTGAGGGAGTGAACCTGGGATCTGAACATGGGAAGGGGGTAAACATTACCCAGTGGTGTGCACATCTGGAGGAAGTGTGAGCTGATGGTCCCGGGACCTGCTGTGGGGACTTAAAGGTGAAGCATAAACCCTCGCTTGGCTTTGTCTTGGAGGCAGGATCTAGGAGACTGCAGTGGTGTTGCTTGGCAGGAAGGCTGGGGCCCTACAGGCATCGCCCAGACCTTAAATGGCATTGCTCTCTACCCTCCCCTCCCCCAATCCTTCCCACCAACCCAGCTGCTCTGCTGAGGGCCATCACAGTGAGTAATGGGACTGTGATGAGAGAACAGCCTGCACTGGCATTAGGGCCTGGAGTCCACACTAACCGGGTGCCCTGGAGGAGGTTGAGGGGGGGAAGGTGTGTAAGCAGTAGGATTACTGGTTCTCAGAAAGGCAGCTCTGGTTTCAATTGTCCCAATTCTGACAGGTTGGCGTCACCTTTGAGGACATTGCCCTGTACTTCTCCAGAGAGGAATGGAGCCTCCTTGATGAGGGTCAGAGACAGCTGTACCTGAATGTGATGCTGGAAAACTTTGAACTTATATCCTCGCTGGGTAAGACCCTCACTGTCACCATTGACCTGGACTTGGCTTTGCAATTTCCCAGGGCCCAGCCCCTAGGGTGAGCTCTGTCTTCCCATGTAGACTGTTATACTGCTTCATTTTCCAGTTTTCTGGGTAGTTGCTGTCCTGGGGTGGGTTGGTCTGTTGCCTCTGCTCCCTTCTATTTCTGAAGCTCCAACAATCCCCGCTGCACTAAATTCACAGGGAAGGGCTTGTGGTTGGTAGTGTTGCAGGAAGCTTAAAGGATTCCACCTTGATTAGTGAGGAAAGCATTTTCTATACAGTGGTGCCTTGACTTACGAGTTTAATTCAACTCGTTCCGTGACGGAGCTCGTAACTCAAATTACTCGTATGTCAAATCAATTTTCACCATTACAATGAATTGAAATGCCATTAATCCATTCCAGACACCCAAAAAACACCGCAGTTGTTTTGTTAAATGTTTTTAAATAAGAAAAATGTATTTAAAAATAACGAATATTGTATAAAAACACAATACTAAACAATAGAATGTAGTGCAATAAACTTGTTTTATTAAGTTTAATGTACAACATTTACCTTGGAGATCAAACGACTTAAAGATGCTGATGGAGTTGGAGGAGAAAGGCTGAACTGAATAACTGAATCTTATTTGCAGATTTTTGCCTTTTTCGTCACGCTTTCATCACATTCATCTACAGGAGTTTTTGATAAAAACCTGTCCAATGAGATCTGTTTCATCCTCCCTTTCAGAATATTTCTGAAATGAGTTAGGCAAGTGTCGTTAAATAGCTCCATCACACGCCCAGTTGCAATTTTTTCTGGGTGTTTCTTTTGAATAAAGTCTGAAAGTTTCTCCCACATTCCCAACATTTCCTTTATCTCACCATGTCTGACAATGGAGTGGATTCCGGTCCTCTTTTTAAAATTTTCGAACCAGCCCCGACTGGCTTCAAACAGCTCGCCCAGTGCCTCGTCCATTGAAGTGCCTGGGGTCTGCTGCAGCAAATCAGCATAAATAGCTCGTGTCTTCTCACAGATTATAGCCTTCCTCACGGTATCTCCTGCGAGCTGCTTATCCGTTAACCACACCATTAGCAGCTTCTCTACATTTTCATGGATAAATGTCTGCTGTTTAGACATTATTTTAACGCCCTTGGCTGAAGTTATAGCCTGTATCGACTCCTTCTGCTTCAGTATGGTGCAGATCATAGAAGTGCTACGCTTGTACTGCTTCGCCAAGTCGATTACACACACAGCTTGCTCATGTTTTTCGATATTTTCTTTCTTTAATTCAATGCACATCATCTGCTTCTTCTTCTCAGCACTGTCCTTCGCACTTACTTTCTTCAGATCCATGGTTGAAAAAAACGAAGTTTTGCAAAATAAGTGCAAGCACAAATGCGAGCACAACACTGATGCTTCAACTAAGAGCTAACCGCTTAAAGTGAACGAGTAAGACACGTGATGCAGGGCTGATGTTGTGGCGTTCACTGTGACGTTCATGCGCCAACTAGCGGTGGGGTATCTAAAGCTGGCTCGTAACCCGAATTTGAGCTCGCAACTCAAAGCAAGAAATCGGCCAAGAGACGGCTCGTATCTCGAAAAACTCGTTAGTTGGGACACTCCTAAGTCAAGGCACCACTGTATTCCTATTGGTCATGTGTATATATTTTTAAAAAACTCTCCACATCCTTACCTTGTTTATTAACTGTATTTTTTTAATAGAGGATTTTGGATACCTTGTACATTTTATATATTAATGGCTTACGGCATACAGGAACACATATTTTTGCATGTGCTTAATAGTGCTTTGCAGATATTACTCCTGCACACCCGATTTTCTGCAAAGTCCATGTTTTTGGCAACCCTGCATCCAGCAGGTCTAGTGCCACCATGTTTCTAGCAAGCTCAGATGCTTGTGATTAGTGCTTAGCAATTAAATATTGTTAATGAAGTTATATAGACTTTGCTTTTGAGACAGAGTCATTGATTGCATTGTTATTAGCCTGCAGTATAGTATTAACATGCCTTCATTATTCCCACGGAACTCCAACTATTTCTGTGAATTTCTGTCTATGTCGCAGTATTCGCTTTATTGTGCTGATCATAGCTGAATCCACAATATCTCGAAGGGATTCCTTCATATGGTTTGCAAGTATTTTCTTCTGTTCTCTAGATTGCCTTTCATTGCTTTTTGTTTATTGCTGTTGTACAGTGAAGATGGTACTTTTCTTTATTTGTTGCAGTGTGGACTGTTTACGTTTTCTATTTTGTGTGGTGGTTGGTGTCACATTCAGAAAATTCTGTCCAAAACAAACCTCCAGTACTTTTTCTCTAGGTTGTCCTGACAAGTTTTAAGTGTTAGCGCTGACATTTAATTCTGTCCTGCATGTTGAGTTAAATGTTATCAGTGGTGTCCAGTTTGTTGTTTTACATGTGAATGTCTCTTTATACCAGCACCATTCATTGAAGAAACTATCTTTCCCGTCTTCTGTGGCTGCTGCTTTGTCAAAGATACTTGAAAGTCTGTGCCTGGGCTTATTTTTGTGTTTTTTGTTCTTTTCTGTTGATGTATGTGACTGTGTTTCTCCAGCAACATACTGTTTGCTTGCTTTCTCTTTGTAATAAATTGAAGTCAGGAAGTGTGATGCCACCAGAGTGGATAGAGCCTCGGCCGGTGGACTCAAGAGGTCCAGGTTCGATTCTGGTCAAGGGCATGTACCTTGGTTATGGGCACATACTCAGTATGGAGTGTACAGTTGGCAGCTGATGATGTTTCTCTCCTATCGATGTTTCTAACTCTCTATCCCTTTCCCTTCCTCTCCATAAAAAATCAATAAAATATATTATTAAAAAAAGATAGCTTTTGTTAATGGAGGTCTTTTGATTCCATTTCCAGATTTCCTATTCATATATTAGTAAAAGACCATTGGAGTTATTGGGATTGCATTTAATCTGTAGTTTTCCTTGTGTACGATAGCTATCTCCACCATATTTTATTTTCAGATCCTTGAACATAGGTTGTCTTTCAACTTATTTGTGTTTTCTTTCATTCCTTTCATCACTGTCTTATAGTACTCACTGTACAGATGTTTCACATTTGGGTTGAATTTATTTCTTTGGGTTTTATTGTGTTTTTTGTTTGTTTACATTTTATTTTGTTTTATTTCTTAAAGTATTACAAAGAGTATTACACATGTATCCTTCCCCCCACCCTTGACATCCCCCCGTCCTCCCCTAACCCCCAGTGTCTTGTGTCCACTGGTTATTCTTATATGCATGCATACAAGTCCTTCGGTTGATCTCTTACCCCCCCACAATCCTCCCCAGGCTTCCCACTGTAGTTTGACAGTCTATTCAATGCTTCTCTGCCTTTGCATCTATCTTTGTTCATCAGTTTATAATAGTTTTTATTATCCATAAATGAGTGAGATCATATGGTATTTTTCTCAGATTCCCAGGGGCCATAGCAGCCTTACCGGGGCCTTCCAACATCACCGGGGCCATCCCAACCTCACCGGGGCTGTCCCAGCCCCATGGGGGCCGTTTCAATCTCACAGGGGCCTTCTCAACTTCACCTGGGCCGTCTCAACCTCACTGGGGCCATCTCAACCTCACCAGGGCCATTCCAGTCTCACTGGGGCCGTTTCAAACTCACGGATGCTGTTTCACCCTCATCGGGGCCGTGTGAGCCACACTGTGGCCATTTCAATCTCACTGAGGCCGTTTGAGCCTCTCCGGGCCGTCTCACCCTCACCGGGCCGTCCCAACCTCACCGGGGCCATCCCAACCCCACAGGGGTCGATTCAGCCCCACCGGGGCCGCCTCAGCCTCACAGGGGTCGTCCCAGCCTCACGGGGGCAGGCTCAGCAACACGAAGTTTGGCGTTCTGTCTTGTTGGGCAGCTCCTTGCTAGAGAAAATCTCCAGGCGTTCTTGGTGGCTGAATATCTGGTATGCCTGCCTAGATTTCGCCCTCTACCAAGCGCACAGACTGCTTGTCCGCCTTCTCCCACCATCCCATGTGAGGCTGGATCTAGTGGACTTGCCTGTGGGTTTGCTGGTACAGCGGTACCACATCACCAGCCCAGCCATGTCCAGCTCCTGCTTCCTCCGAACCTGATTCTGCTTCTTGAGTGCGTCCCTTATGTATGCGAGGATTTGAAATCTGCAGTTTGTTGGGTTGGGCTGCAAAAGCACAGGAGGTTCTCTTTGTGCCACTGGCACAGTTAGGCCAATAGGATCAATGAGAACAGAAGCACAGTGGCTGATAGTGGTATCGCTGACCATTTAGTTTTATTTTTTATTTACAATATATTTTTATTGATTTCAGACAGCAAGAAAGAGGGAGAGAAAGATAGAAACATCAGTGATGAGAGAGAATCATTAATTGGCTGCCTTCTGCATTCCTCCCAGCTGGGACTGAGCCTGCAACCCGGTCATGTGCCCTTGACCTGAATCGAACCTGGGACCCTTCAGTCGACAAGCGGATGCTCTATCTACTGAGCCCAACTGGCTAGGGTTGACCCTCTTTTTAAAGAATATATTTTTATTAATTTCTGAGAGGAAGGGGGTGAGAGAGTGATAAAGAAACATTAATGATGAAAAAGTGTCACTGATCAGCTCCCTCCTGCATGCCCCCTTCTGGGGACTGAACCCACAACAAACTGGGCATGTGCCCTTGAGTGAAATG
This sequence comes from Myotis lucifugus, assembly GCF_000147115.1. NCBI lineage: Eukaryota > Metazoa > Chordata > Mammalia > Chiroptera > Vespertilionidae > Myotis > Myotis lucifugus. The sequence goes on along the minus strand of NW_005871460.1, from coordinate 715,993 downwards.
GAACCTTGGACCTTTTAGTCCTCAGGATCTACTGAACAAACCAGTTAGGGCTGATCCTTGCTTCCTTTATTTATTTATTTCCTTAGTTAGTTAGTTATTAACCCTTTTTTGAACTTACGTATCTTTATATGTGTTTGCTCAACCAGTTTTCTGTCATCCTTTCTATGCAGTTGTCCATATTTGGAATTCTGTATTACTGTTTGTCTTCATGGTACTATAATTCCCAATTCTTGTGGGATTTTTTTTCATGGATAGGTGTCTACTTACTCTGAGAAGGGGAAAGATTCTCTATCTCTGATTCTGCCATCTTGCTGATGTCACTCACAAAGGTTTTTTGCCTGTGATCCCATTTGTGGTTTGTTGTTCTACCACAGTGCTGTCCATACCTCGTTTTAGTTTTTCTTTTAAGATTTGCATCATTTATCTCATGTTGTGGCTCAACTTGGATTTAAGAGGCAAAATCTTTTGTGCATCACAGGAGAAACATGGATTTATCAATGACAGTGTAGACCCAGAGGCAGTCTTGCCTTGGTGAAAGACTTTCAGGGCAGTTTTCATGCCTGGGGTTTGTTACATTCATCACTAGGAAGCCATTTTGTTCAACAGTGTTTTGTTACCATTGCTCACTCCTCACCCAATTCTACTTCTTGCTTAATATTGACACTTTGCCTCTGACTCTGTTTTAATACTGAACATTCTACTTGGATTCCCAGCCCACGGATAACCTTAAACTCTTTAAATTTGCACCTCTGCCTCTATCACACATCTCGGCTTTACTCCACTGCAATTTTGTTGCATGGGTGCAGCAGAGTCTTAGAGTGCACATGTATTATATTGACACTGAACATCACGTGCTTTACTATGATTGATATTTTATGGGTTTGAGCACATTGAAATTATTTTACACAGACTCATATAGCCAGCATGAAATTTCCTAAAGGGAGCCATTTGTGGAATAATAACGAGCAGACCCTGCCTCCCTTTTTGTGCCAGCCTATGATTCCGTCGTCCCTTGGTAAGATTTTCCTCATCTAGTGACCTTTTGAGCCATGTTATATATAACAGCCATTTCATGACAGTCTGACTTACTTGTCTTGAAAATTATTCTATGGAATCATGTCCAGTTGTGACATAAACAATTGAGGTGAAGATATTCTGTTTTTATCAGGTCAACATGCACTTCACCTACTTTTCCTTTTGTTCAGGTTGCTGCTGTGGAGCAGAGAATGTGGAGGCAACGACTGAACAGAAGGTTTCAGTAAGGGTGTCACAGGCAAGGAATCCCGATTTAGCCTTGTCTTTCCAGAAGAGCCACCCCTGTGAGGTTGTCGACTAGTCTTGGGAAACATTTTCCACGTGATGGAGCTGCAGGGAACACAACACGGACAGATACTGTTGAGATGTGGGGCGTGTGCAAAACGATTTTATTTTCATGCAAAATTTCACCAGCAGCATATGAGAGAGAAGACATTCAATACAGGTGTGGACAGGATCTCACTTGCAAACTGCCGCAATTTCAATGTATCCGAGAATCATTTCTCCTGCAGGGAGGTTGGGCAGGATGTCCTTACTGGGTCAGGACATCTCCAGCTAAAGGCTACTCAGACCAGGGACAGTCCAACTGCAATTTTGACATCTGGGAATACATATCAAAGGAGAAAAAATTTTTACAGGAGAAAAAAATGTAAGAGAGACACTAGTTGCACCCACACGTTTATTCAGGAAAAAGGTGTCCATCTTGGAAGTCAGTGTTTTATGTCCTCTGAATGTGGCAAATATTTTACCAAATTGTCTAGCTTTCATTATCAACAAAGAGGTCACCCTGGAGAAAAGCCTTATAAGTGCAGTGAATGTGGGAACACTTATACCAGTAGCACTGAAATTTTTCGTCATCAGAGAGTCCACACTGGCAAAAGTCCTTATCACTGCAGTGAATGTGGGAAATATTTTACCTGGATCAGTGATCTTCATTGTCATCAGAGAGTTCACACTGGAGAAAACCCTTACAAATGCAGTGAATGTGAGAAATGTTTTTCCACTAGCAATGACCTTCTTCTTCATCAGAGATTTCATACTGGAGAAAAGCCTTATAAATGCAGTCAATGTGAAAAATCGTTTTCACGTAGAAGTCGTCTCCATGATCATCAGAGAGTTCACACTGGAGAAAAGCCTTATAAATGCACTGAATGTGAAAAATCTTTTAAATTCAGCCGTGGTCTCCGGTATCATCAGAGTGTTCACACTGGAGAAAAACCTTATAAATGCAGTGAATGTGAGAAATGTTTTTCCACTAGCAATGACCTTCTTCTTCATCAGAGATTTCATACTGGAGAAAAGCCTTATAAATGCAGTCAATGTGAAAAATCGTTTTCACGTAGAAGTCGTCTCCATGATCATCAGAGAGTTCACACTGGAGAAAAGCCTTATAAATGCACTGAATGTGAAAAATCTTTTAAATTCAACAGTGGTCTCCGGTATCATCGGAGTGTTCACACTGGAGAAAAGCCTTATCAATGTAATGAATGTGGAAAATCTTTTACCCAGAGCAGTGCCCTTCGTCATCATCAGACAGTTCATACAGAAGAAAAGCCTTATAAATGCAGTGAATGTGGGAAATGTTTTAAAAGTAGAAAAGGTTCCCAATATCATCAGAGAATTCACACTGGAGAAAAGCCTTATCAATGCAATGAATGTGGGAAAACTTTTAAAGGTCCCAGTGGTCTCCAATATCATCAGAGAGTTCACAATGGGGAAAAGCCATTATGAGTGCAATTAATTGGAGGTATCTCTCAGCCAAATTTCTAAATTCGCTCTCCGCACATATGAGTCCAAATGTGAGAAATTTCTTAGATGTGTAGGAAATGTAGTTTCTTAGTTAGGACTTAACATTAGTACAAGAAAATATGTGAATCCTCATTTTTCAGAATTGTATCTCATACATTTAATCACCTACATTATGCAAACTTCCGATTAGTGTTTTAGTTATTGTCTTTGTTTTATGTTGGATCACTCTGTAATTATGTTGCACTTGCTAACATACAGAGATGTCCTGCCAGATCTATGCCCCTTCTTATTTCTGTTGTTGATGGTATTTCACCAGAACCACCTATAAGGTCCCTACAAATGCCATCAATCTCCATCCTCATGTGCCCAGCAAAGCTAACTCTGCTGACTTTTTTGTTGAAGAAAATGAAGAATACCTGATCCCATAGTTCTTTCTTGTTTCCCTGTTATGCGTTGCCACCTAGGACTTATTACTCTTGGCCCCAGTATACATGTTGCAGAGGGAATGCTTTCCCTGAATGCCAGTGATGAATTTATTGAGTGCCTGAGTCATCAGTGGAAGCACTGCCAGTCTCATGTCTCTTTGGTTTGTACTGGTGGACTTTGATCCAAATCAAGAAAGATGGCGCCATTACAATGCAGAAGCATATGAAGATGATGACCATCATCCTAGGGGTGGTGTTCAGTGTCAGACCTCTTAATGGGGCCAGTGAATAACACTCACTGCTGGCATTTTATATACAGTAGTGAATGAGTGAAGGACTGTAACCTTAATATGCTCACTACTTGGTTTGGTTTGTGTTTTAATATTCAAGTATAGTAATGTTTTAAAAAGTTCAATGAAGAATAAACACAAATGCTCAAATATAAAAGCTCTGAAAAAAATATATACATATATTTTATTGATTTTACAAAGAGGATGTGAAATGGGTAGAGAGTTAGAAACATCGCTCAGTCCATCAGCTGCCTCCTGCACCTTCCCTACTGGAGATGTGCCTGCAGCCAAGGTACATGCCCTTGAGCAGAATCGAATCTGGGACCCTTTGGTCCACAGGCCAGCACTGTATACCCTGAGCCAAACTAGTTAGGGCTCTGATAGATATTCTTATCATTGATATATCACCATCAGTTTGTCCATTTAAATATTTGTTTATTTCCTAAAAAGTCTCGTACAAACATTTCTGTGTAATTTTACATATATGTGTGTGTGTGTGTGTGTTATTTACCTTTGTCAGAAATTCAGTGCATAGTCTGGGTTTTTGAGTAGATGAATGTTTAAATTTACAGACATTAGCAAATTGTGATCTAACCAGAATATACCACCAGGGCCTGGCTTGTGGGCTAGATCCACAGAAGTGGGTGTGCATGGGGGGGCTCTTTCATCAATGTTTCTCTCCCTCACCCTTCTCTCTAAAAATTACTAAGCTATTCTTTAAAAATAGAAAATAAACTTTAACTGATTGTAGTTTTTTACATTTTTCAGCAGTGTGTTAGGGATTCACATTCTCCACATCCTAGAGAATAATTTGTTCAGTCAAGAATTGATTTAAACTTTAAAAAAAAAAATGTATATATATATATATATATATATATATATATATATATATATATATATATATACACACACATATTATTGATTTTTTTACAGAGAGGAAGGGAGAGGGATAGAGAGCTAGAAACATCAATCAGCTGCTTCCTGCACACCCCACACTGGGAATGTGACCGCAACCAAGGTATATTCCCTTGACTGGAATCTGATACCCTTCAGTCCACAGGCCGACGCTCTATCCACTGAGCCAAATCTGTAAGGGCTACACTTTTTTTTTTGAGATGTTTGTTGTGCTGCTTCACTGTTTGTATATTTTCTAGGAATTTATGCTGAGCCTTCTCTCAAACGTGTGTTTCCTGAGCATGTATCTTTCTTAAAACATCATATGCTCTGCCTGATGTGCTATGAGTTTAGGCAGTTTTCTTTAACAAAAGAATTGTGGAACAACAAAGATGGATGTTGGCATTTCACTCATTTAGTGCATTTTTACTATAAAAAATAAACATTTTTTGTATTGGAGTAATATGTTTTAATATTTTTTTCCTTAAAAAATATTTTAATTGCTCTAGCTGGTTTGGCTCAGTGAATAGAGCATAAGCCTTCGGACTGAAAGGTCCAGGTGAGTTTCTAGTCAAGGTCAGGTGCCCTGGTTGCGTGCTCAATCCGCAGTGTTGGGACTGCAGGAGGCAGCCGATCAATCATTCTCTCTCATCATTGATGTTTCTCTCTCTCTACCTCTCCCTTCCTCTGTGAAATCAATAAAAATATATTTTAAAATATTTTAATTTATTCTACTAAATTAATACATATATTTAATTGATTTTAAAAATAGTTTTATTGATTTCATAAACCAATGGTCAGTAAACTGCGGCTCACGAGACACATGCGGCTCTTTGGCCCCTTGAGTGTGGCTCTTCCACAAAATACCACGTGTGGGCGCGCACATACAGTGCGATTGAAACTTTCTGGCCCATGGGCAGAAGTTGGTTTTCGGCCTGGGCGAGTCTGTTTTGAACAAGTACTGTTGATATTTGTCTCTGTTGACTACTGAATTTGCCAACCATTGTACGTAGACCAAGGAAGATGGAGAGAGCGAGAGAAACGATGATAGCCAGGTGAAGGGGGCTCAGTCTACCTATGAACCGGGAGGTCACAGTTCCATTGCCCCTCAGGGCACATGCGTGGGCCCCCTGCTAGATCACCAGGTGGGGCTTGCAGGAGGCCACTTATCACTGATTCTCATCATTGATGTTTCTATCTTTCTGACTCTCTCTCTTCCTCTATGAAATCAATTAAAAATTAAAGAAAATTGAGTCCCTTATCTTAAAAAAGAAAAACAACATTAATGATGAGAGGGAATCATTGATCGCTGCTTCCTCCACACCCTGCTGGGGTTGGAGCCTTCAATCCGGGCATGTTCTCTGACTGGGAATCTAACCAAGGACCTCTTTTTGCACAGGTTTAAGCTCAAGCACTGACCCATGCCAGCGCGGTGATTCATTACTTTTTAAATGCTATGCCCTGTGCAATGAACACTTTTAATTTTAACCTGCACTACTAACATTCTCCATTGCTTTCAGAACACCAGTCATCTGATCCTGCACTAAGCCCTTGATTTGTCATCTTCTGCATTGTCCTTGTCTCCTGTCATGGGGATTCTTGGGTTGGAACAGTTCTCTCAGGAAGGCCAGAGGACATTTGGTTGGGCAGGTGATTTAGAGTCCCGAAGCCAATGCAGTGGGAAATGGGGGGCAGTGATCAGACTCCCTATGCCGTGGATCCAGGCATCCTAGATTTGAATTTCAGATTCTCTATTATCACTGGGACTTGCAGTGAAATAACCCCTTCTGCTGATCTAAGTCAGTTTCCTTTTGTGAAAAACAACATGCCGGAGCTATTGGAGAAGGTCCAGTTGTAAGGTGTTCACTTGTGTAACGCAGCTGTGCCTGCAGCCTGCCTTGGCTCTAGCAACTCCATCCTCTCCCTGCAGAGACCTTCCCAGGCAGGCACTCCTCACTCCCCCATGCCCGCAAGCACCTTTGTCTTTGGGTGCATTTTAGTGAGAAATGGGACCTATAAGAAGCCGCTGACTCTGCTGCAGGGAGGCAGGTGCTGTGGGCACTCAGGTCTCATTGTGGTGCGTCCCATACCAAATTGCTGAATACGTTCAGTATCAGAAATGAAGTCAGCTCCCCAAGTTTACACCACAGACAAGTGTCAGATTCAAGGAGCTGGATTTTATCTATTATTTTCTCCAGCGTCAGACACAGTCTGTACCTCAGATGTTTCGCCCTCACTGGAGCAGTTATGCGATTCCTTCCATTCCCTGTACATCTCAGAGCACTTGCCCTTGGCCTCCCTGTGTTCAGGGAAACGCCATCATTTCTCAGTGCAGTGGTTTCTCCAGGGGAACCTTCTTTCAGAGTGACCTGCTGTTTGCCTCCCCTTTGATCCCAGCACGGACTATGACCCTCAGGAGACCTCGGTAGTTAGGGCTGGGTCTCTGCACTTGTGCCCACATGTTGGGTGTCATGCTGCCATTCTCTTTACTGGGGTGAATTTCATGCTTCAGTTTGACCCTTCATATGTGACACTGACACTCACCCTTCAGGAGAGGATACGATTTGACATGAATTTTGGGACCTAATATTCGAAAGTGATGCTTGAGTCCTACATAACCTTGGTCTCAGTTGACGGGTGCTCACCTCTTATTCATGCATAGTGCCCACTGCCATGTGATCCTGTGCTATATATCCCCCCTTGCTGAGACAGTGTCTCTCACCTTGCTTCCCCTGCAGCCCGGATCATGTTCTGGAGCCTTGTTCTCCTTCCCAGCCTCCTTTGTCTACACCCTGGGTCATTAGGTTGGAACAGAGTCCCTTTAAGTACAAGCCCTCACCACAGTGCACAGCACACTGGGCCATAACTGAGGTCCTTACTGTTCTTTTCCTGACAATCTACGCTGACTGACTCTCCACACACAACATTTTTTGACTGTAGATTAAGTTGGCTTTTCAGATGATGGTGTTTGCCATTTCGGACTCGTTTTTGAGTCATTTCCATATACTAAGCATGTCAAGCTCAAAGGCTAACATGAGCCATATAAACAAGGTTTAAGTTTATGTGAGCTGCAAAACAAAAAACAAGAAAAAACAAACAAACAAACAAAAAAACCACAAAATCAAACTTGAATTTTATAGAAATGTAGGTTTATTTCGATAGGTTGAATACAAAGGACTGATTAAAATTCTGATGGGCATTCACGCTTAGCGTCATATAGTGTAATGGGTATAGATATGTAACCTTTAACTGACGTAAAGAAAATTTTGTAACTTGTTTGTATTCTTTGTATCTTGATGTCACTCTGTACTGCGGGAACTTGGACACGCTCCAGCCAAGCGTTACACCTGTTTCTACTAAACTCTCAAAGAGTAGGTAGTTTCCACTGGATTGTTCAAAGAATGGGTTGTGGTTAAAAAGCTCCAGCCAGGTGTGACACCCTACTGGCTGCTGTCGAGTTTGTGACACCCTTGAAAAAGGCCATTAGAGAAAGGCTCGGGGCTGCAGCAGGATGGGCCTCCCTGTGTGGAGGCACCTGTTGCAGACGCTGGCCAGTTTTCAATAAATCCTCGCTTGCTGCTAAGACCTAATTGGAGTTGGTGGTCTTACTCTCTCGAACATTGGTCCATAACAAAATGAGTGATCGTTACTGAATATTTATTGTGGGCCCCCTGCAGCCTGGGGGACCTACCTTTGACAGGCTTGATTATACAGTAGGTATACATTTTAATAAGTTTTTTATTGTTTTCCCCTGTTAATCTGTGTGATATCCATTTAATTTTTTATTTTATTTTTTAAAAAATATATTTCTATTGATCTCAGAGAGACAGGGAGAGTGAGAGACAGAAACATCACTGATGGCTGAGAATCATTTCTGGGCTACCTCCTGTGGGCCCCACACTGGGGATCAAGCCCACAACCCGGGCATGTGCCCCTAACTGGAATTGAACCAGGAACCCTTCAGTCCACAGGCCGACACTCTATCCACTAAGCCAAATCAGCTAAGGCTATCCATTTAATTTGTAGATTAACCAAAGAACCTAGAAAAGAAGGGAAAATTATTTTGCCTCTACAATGTCATTTCCCTCATCTTCTTTCACAATCACTCCCTTAACTCCACAAAATAAAGGAATACTGTTAAGTTTTGAGCGGTCATACAGCCTGTGAAAGAATTCACAACTAAAAGCAATGCAGAGAGGAAGTTTATTTTATTTTCCAAGAGAGGAAAAGGCCAAGTATTGATAGTCAATTCAGGGCAGGGAAGAAATGGTGGCTTCTGCTTTTCAGCAGTGCCTCTCACTAAAGGACACTGAATGGAGGGGCCTTGGCCTGAGCTGAAGTTGTGTAGATAAGAGGGGCTGTTCTTTTTTTTTTTTTAATATATTTTATTGATTTTTTACAGAGAAGAAGGGAGAGGGACAGAGAGTTAGAAACATCGATGAGAGAGAAACATCGATCAGCTGCCTCCTGCACGCCCCCCACTGGGGATGTGCCCGCAACCAGGGTACATGCCCTTGACCGGAATCGAACCCGGGACCCTTGAGTCCGCAGGCCGACGCTCTATCCACTGAGCCAAACCGGTTCGGCATGAGAGGGGCTGTTCTTAAAAGTTACAGTTTGTTTGGTTTCCAGGAGACAGTCTGGCAGATGTTCTAGGGAGGTGTCTTATCAGTTTCTTTCCCAGCCTATAAAATATGACTAGAGAAAAAGTTGTGAAGAGTTCAAAAGAGGCTTGTTTGAAGGGGTGGAGTGAAGGAAACTCTACTAACTAGAGACTCCTTGGTTTGAGTTATCCCTGAGGTGTAACAACAGCAGGAAGGAGGGGTATGTAAGGATTTAGCCTTAAAAGTAGCTTATCTTGTTCTGCAGTTTGAACAGAGGAGCTCTTTGAATTAGAGGAGCCAGTAATTTGGGGGTTTAATTAGCAAGTGCTTCTCATAAATTGTGGAAGGTCACAGAAAAGAAACAGAAAGACCTCCTTCTTGTCCTTACAAATACCTTGACCACTTTTAGAACTTAAGGCTTTATTGACCTGAAGAGTGATTACTTCTAGGAGACCAAATAAAGGGGCACCAGCAGTACTGGGGGCATTGTGTTCAGGAGGATGTCAGCAATGGGTCCCAAAGGAAATACACCAGTAAGTGATTTTTCTCCTGACCCCATAGGTTTTAAAACCACAGTATGGACAAAAATGATGGTACATAGTAAACATAGCAAGCTCAGGTAGCCTGGCATTGCACGGTGAATCCTACAAACTCAGGCCAAAAGTAACCACCTGTTTAGCTGGACAAGTGGAATGAAAAGTTAACTAGAAGAGGACGTTCTGCCAGGAAAAGGCAGGGGCCTGCAAGCGGGCCACGTCAGAACAAAGTCTTGCACGCAAGACTTTTTGTTCAGAGGCAGAACTTTCCTTGAGGTGATAAATAGTCCATGAGGGCATGGAAAGTTCAAGGGAGGGTGCACTGCTGCAGGTGGAAAGGGTCTTTGTATAACATAGGAAATTAATAGTGTAATGTATAACTTTGCTGTGATGGTCTCATAAGCATGCCTGTCAGTCATTGTCACTTGCTGTACTCCATTGTTATTTGCTGTACTCCCCAAATAAAAGCCATGAGAGCTTTGGGGGCTTGGCTATTCGCCTGAGCGAGCGGTAGCCCTCTGCTTCTCTAAACTCAATCCTGCACGCCGAGCTCATCTCAGCGTCACCGTTCACAAAGAACATCAACACCTGTTAAAAAGAATTCTTGTGAGTTTATTTGAGCCAAACTGTCGACATGCCGGGAACCAGAACCTCAACGAATTGAGATAATGCTCTGGAGAATGGCGGGATTACAATTGTATTTATACATTGCAATCAAAGGAGGGACATAGGTGAGTTACATGAAATTCATTGGTCATAGATGAAGGATGAGGGATAAAGCAAAGCGGGGAAACCCCTGGGATTGGATAAAAATAAAATGATGGACACACACTGAGGTGGGTACAGGAACATGAACATGATAAACAAACGAATCTGCTGCATCTGTCCTGGGCCCAGCACACCTGGCTGTGCCCCAGGGGCTCCATAAAAAGGGGAGTCACAAGTTACCCAGACATTTCAAGGATATGTTATCATAGATGCAAAAAGACAGATAGGCTCAGTTATGGTAAAGGTTGACCTTGTCAGTGAAGATACTGGCCTAGGACATAACTGCCCACCATAACTGCTTTTGTTAAAGTTTAATTTCAGCCAAAGCCGGTTTGGCTCAGTGGATAGAGCGTCGGATTCCGGTCAAGGGCATGTTCCTGGGATGCGGGCACATCCCCTGTGGGAGATGTGCAGGAGGCAGCTGATCGACGTTTCTGACTATCTCTCTCCCTTCCTCTCTGTAAAAAATCAATAAAATATATTTTTTTTAAAAAAAGTTTAATTTCAGACCATCCTTTGTGGTTATTTTAGGTCTTTGAGTCTGCAAAACTGCTATGCAGGCCTCCCCTGAGCTTGTCAGGTCAGCATGTGGCCCCTTTCGTCCACACACCTATGATGGTTTGAAGTTAAAACTTTCTTTTTTTAAAAAAAAAACGATTTATTTTATTGATTTTTTACAGAGAGGAAGGGAGAGAGATAGAGAGCCAGAAACATCGATGAGAAAGAAACATCCATCAGCTGCCTCCTGCACATCTCCCACTGGGGATGTGCCCGCAACCAAGGTACATGCCCTTGACCGTAATCGAACCTGGGACCCTTCAGTCCGCAGGCCGACGCTCTATCCACTGAGCCAAACCGGTTTTGGCTGAAGTTAAAACTTCCTAAGGAAAATCGAGTAACGGGTAGTTATGCCGTAGCCTCCTTTTTTTTTTTTTTTTTTTGCAAAGGTCAATCTTGAGATTATTGTATTTTTGCATCTAGAATACATACCTTTGGATTTTCAGGGAAATTTCCTTTTTTACAGACTCCTAAGGGCACAATCTCGAAACACAGAAAACCTCAGGGTGCAGTTATTATTATTGTTGTGTCAAATATTAACTGTTAACTATTGAAGAACATTTTAAAAAGAAGTTTTTGTCTATTTTTTTTTTTACTTTTTATTTAATCCCAGAGATTTCCCTTTTCATTCCCCCACTCTAATTTATCACCAGTGAAGTTCATCTAACTCCCTTATGTCTTCTCCTTTTAGTAGAATGTATAAGAAAGGTGCAAAACTGTCGTTCTCTAGAGCATTACTCAACCTTTTGTTATTTTGATCCTGGAAAATGTCTCCGAGTTGGGTCAAATAAACTTAGAAAAAGTTTCTACAGGTTTGGACATTTCTTACAACATCACCAAAAGCAATCCACTCATGTGAAGCAGGAGAATGTTACATGGAGGGGTATCAGCATTTCCAGGGACTCAACTGATGGAAGACAGATATATAAACACAAATTTAGAGCAGACCCAGGACCCAGCAAGCTACAGCTTTCCGGTTGCTTCCAGAGAACAGAAGAAAATGCTCCAGGCTCAGGTGACTTTGTTATTATTGTGTGCGTGCGTGTGTGCCTGCATGCCTGTGTTTATAATCCTTACCCGAGGACATTTCTTTTTACCCTTCCCCACTTTCCCTCTAAGATTCTGCAGTAATTCCATGATTCCATGTCTCTGAATCTACTCCACTCATCAGTTTTTTTGTTAATTAGATTCCAAATATGAGTGAGATCAAGTGACACTGTCTTTCTCTGACTGACTTATTTCACTTAGCATGATGCTCTCAAGGTCCCTCCATGCTGTGTGAAAGGGTAAGAGATTCTTCATTTTTACTGCTGCATAGTATTCCATGGTATAAATGTAAAACAGTTTTTTATCCACTATTCTACTGATGGATACTTGGGCAGTTTCCAGATTTTTGCTACTGTAAATTGTGCTGCTATGAACAGAGGGGTGCATACATTCTATCTGATAGTTTCAAGTTTCTTAGGATATATGCCTAGGAATAGAATCACTGAAATAAATGGCAGTTCTATATTAGAATTTTTGCAAAAATTCCAAACTGATTTCCATAAAAGCTGTACCAGTTTGCATTCCCACCAGGGGTGTACTAGGGTTCCTTTTTTTCACATCCTCCACAGCACTTGTCCTTGGTTGATTTGTTGACAGCCATTCTGACAGTTGTGAGGTGGTATCTAATTGTTGCTTTAATTTGCATCTCTCTGATGATCAGTCACTTTGAGCACTTTTCACATGTCTCTTGGCCATCTTATCCACACAGCAGCCCAGGCAGAGCTGACCTTTTGGACGGCATCAGAAGCAGATGCTCTTAAGTATGAGTGTCTGTTTTGTGACATAAACTTTGTATAATGAATTCAATGGAGGCAGTTTGGATCGAGTCAGAGACTTCAGCAACCTCCCCCAGCTACATTTGGCCTGAAGGAGACAGGAGCCAAAAGTCCTGAATGAAGAAACAATGCCTGCCATTCAGAAAGAGCAGGTCCTGTAAGAAAGATGTTCAAAACCAGCCCCGCAGGTGCTGGAGAAACAAACTTACCCCGGACATCACCTCGATGAAGGCACTAGAGGACCCTTAGTGTACTTGGTGTGTTCTTGGGCTATTTGCGCCTAAATCCAGTCCTGGAGTCAACTGAGAAATACTGGATCCCGGCTTTGGAGCGGAGAAACTACATTACCCACAAGACCAAGCGTGGAATGCCACCAGGCTGAGCCAATGGGGGCTCAGAGAAGCCATTTCCGTTTGATCGCTTCTGTAGGGCGGGACCGGTAGTCCTCTTATCGGGTTTCGTCTTTTTACGTTTTGGTCTAAGGCGGTCGGGAGTTCTTGGGCTCAGAGTCCCGTGGGGAAGGCCCGAGAGTGGTGCTCCTAGCCTCACAGCCCATGGTCGGAGCCTCCAGTGGTGCTCACAGCTCACACTTGGGATTGAATCTCGGAGTCACCGCCCGGACCCACGCCAGGGCCGGGACAGGGACCGCCATTCCTGCAGCGGCTTCTACTCTCGCTCGGCTCAGCCCACAGAGGGCAATGGCGGCGCCCCCGCTGAGAAGACGGGCTGAGGTGAGTTCAGTCCCCCAGGCCCTCACCGCCTCCTCACACAGACACCACAGCCTGGGAGGGCGCCTGTCCCGTCCTGCAGCTCAGTCCCGCGTGGGGGACCGTGAGGAAGGTGGAGGGGAGAGAGGAGTGTTGTGGCTTCTGAGGGCACAGCAAGTGCAGGGCAGAGAGGACCGGGGTGACTTGATTCTGAAGGTCCCTGAGGATGTGGCTGTGAGTATTGACGGAAAGAGCAGAGGCTGCAGGGAGGACGGCACAGACTCATTCGGGGCTTTCCCGGCTGTGGGTCCATCAGGGCCTGGGGTGGTCCTGGATCCGGCTGGACTACAAGCTCTCTACACGCTATATGCCAAGTCATGGGTGAGTCCAGCGAGATCCAGCGGTATTGGAGCAGGAAGGGGGCAGAGCTGAGGGAGTGAACCTGGGGTCTGAACATGGGAAGGGGATGAACATTACCCAGTGGTGTGCACATCTGGAGGAAGTGTGAGCTGATGGTCCCCAGGACCTGCTGTGGGGACTTAACGGTGAAGTATAAACCAACTCTTGGCTTTGTCTTGGAGGCAGGATCTAGGAGACTGCAGTGGTGTTGCTGGCAGGAAGGCTGGGGCCCTGCAGGCATCGCCCAGACCTTAAATGGCATTGCTCTCTACCCTCCCCTCCCCCAATCCTTCCCACCCAACCCAGCTGCTCTGCTGAGGGCCATCACAGTGAGTAATGGGACTGTGATGAGAGAGCAGCCTGCACTGGCATTAGGGCCTGGTGTCCACACTAACCAGGGTCCCTGGAGGAGGTTGAGGGGGGGAAGGTGTGTAAGGTGTAGGATTACTGGTTCTCAGAAAGGCAGGTCTGGTTACAATTGTCTCCATTCTGACAGGTTGGTGTGACCTTTGAGGACATTGCCCTGTACTTCTCCAGGGAGGAATGGAGCCTCCTTGATGAGGGTCAGAGACAGCTGTACCTGAATGTGATGCTGGAGAACTTTGAACTTACATCCTCACTGGGTAAGACCCTCACTCTCACCAGTGACCTGGACTTACTTGGCTTTGCGATTTTTCAGAGCCCATCCCCCAGGGTGTGCTCTGTCCCCCCAGGTAGACTGTGGTACTGCTTGATTTTCCAGTTTCCTGGGCAGTTGCTCTCCTGTGGAAGGGTTGGTTCCACTGCTCCCTTCTATTCCTGAAGTCCCAATACTCCCCACTGCACTAAATTTACAGGGAAGGACTTGTGGTTGGCTGTGTTGCAGGAAGCTTAAAGGATTCCATCTTAATTAGTGAGGAAAGCATTTTCTATATTCCTATTGGTAATCCTATATAATAAAGGGGTAATATGCATATTGACCATCACTCCAACACACAAGATGGCCTGCAGGGAGGGCAGTTGTGGGCGATCAGGCCTGCAGGGGAGGGCAGTTAGGGGTGACCAGGCCAGCAGGGGAGGGAAGTTGGGGCACCAGGCCTGCAGGCGAGGGCAGATGGGTAGATAAGGCCTGCAGGCGAGGGCAGTTAAGGGGAACAGGCCTGCAGGCGAGGGAAGTTGTGGGCAATCAGGCCTGAAGGGGAGGGCAGTTAGGGGGACCAGGCCTGCAGGGGAGGGCAGTTGGGTGGGCCAGGCCAGCAGGAGAGGGCAGTTGGGAGGGACAAGGCCTGCAGGGGAGGGCAGTTGCGGGGGGGGGGGGGGCGGGGGCCAGGCCAGCAGGGGAGGGCTGTTGAGGGGCGGGAACCAGGCCTGTAGGGGAAGGCAGTTAGGGGGGACCAGGCCTGCAGGTGAGGGCAGTTGGTGGAGACCAGGCCTGCAGGGAGGGCAGTTGGGAGCGACCCAGCTGGCGAGAAATTGCAGTTAGGGGTGGCTTGGCTGGCAGGGAAGGGCAGTTAGGGCAACCAAGCCTGCAGGGGAGGGCTGTTAGGGGATTCAGCTGGCAGGGGAGCAGTTAGCAATGATCAGGATGGCGGGAGAGTGGTTTGCTGGTGATCAGGCTGGCAGGACGAAGCAGTTAGGGGCAATCAGGCAGGCAGGCAGACGAGCAGTTAGGAGCCAGCCGTCCTGGATTGTGAGAGGGGTCCTAGCTTGGAGAGGATGCACGCTGGGCTGAGAAGCACACACCCCCACCCCCACATGAATTTCATGCATCGGGCCTCTAGTGTGTATATATTTTTGAAAAACTGTCTCTACATCCTTATCCTATTTATTAACTGTATTTTTTATCCTTATTTTTTTATTTTTTATTTTTCATTAATTAAATCGTTATTGTTCAGATTTTTACATTTGTTCCTTTTTTTCCCCCCAAAGCTCCCCTCCACCCAGTTCCCACCCCACCCTCCTCCCTCATTCCCCACCAACTGTCCTCATCTATAGGTGCACGATTTTTGTCCAGTCTCTTCCCGTATCCCCCTCACCCCTTTCCCCCCCAAGAATAGTCAGTACACTCCCTTTCTATGCCCCTGATATTTATAATCACCAGTTCATTCTGTTCATCAGATTATTCACTTGATTTTCAGATTCACTTGTTGATAGATGTGTATTTGTTGTTCATAATTTGTATCTTCACCTTTTTCTTCTTATTCCTGTTCTTAAAGTATACCTTTCAGCATTTCATCTAATAGTGGTTTGGTGGTGATGAACTCCTTTGGCTTTTTCTTATCTGTGATGCTCTTTATCTGACCTTCAATTCTGAATGATAGCTTTGCTGAGTAAAGTAATCTTGGTTGTAGATTCTTGGCATTCATCACTTTGAATATTTCTTGCCACTCCCTTCTGGCCTCCAAAATTTCTGTTGAGAAGTCAGGTGACAGTCCTATGGGTACTCCCTTGTAGGTAACTGACTTTCTTTCTCTTGCTGCTTTTAGGTTCTCTCTTTGTCTTTTGCTCTTTGCATTTTAATTATGATGTGTCTTGGTGTGGTCCTCTTTGGATTCCTTTCAGTCCGCAGGCCGACGCTCTATCCACTGAACCAAACCAGTCAGGGCAATAGTTCGTTTTCGACACTTCACTCCTGTCTCTAATCACTTTTTTTCAATGTTTTCCAAGTCAACTCTAAGGTCAATAAATTTCTGCTTCCAAATTGAGCTACTCTGAAATTCAATCAACTGCATTTCAAAGTCAGCCATGTCTATCTATGAAAATATTTGTAAGTTTAGTTCCTCCAGTTTTATGCTGTCTGGAAATCTCATGAATTTTGCTGTCTCTTCCAGTTCTCTGAATTTCGCAAATCTTGAGAAGAACTGCTCGATGCTTGACTCAATGATGTTTAAAAACAGCTTTTGAAGATTTTGACAGTCCGTTCTGTCATCTTTTGGAAGGTTTTTGATGTGCTTCTTGAGTTTTGGGAAATATCTAAATATCTCACCATCCACATCCCTTTTTTTTTTTTAAGTTTTATTTTTAAGTATTTATTTTATTGATTTTTTACAGAGTGGAAGTGAGAGGGATAGAGAGTTAGAAACATCGATGAGAAAGATGGATCAGTTGCCACCTGCACGCTCCCCACTGGAAATGTGCCCGGTCAAGGGCAACCAAGGTACATGGCCTTGATCGGAATCGAACCTGGGACCCTTGAGTCTGCAGGCCGACCCTCTATCCACTGATCCAAACCAGTTCGGCCATTCACACCCCTTTTAAAAACTTCCAGTTTCGCCCTAACCGGTTTGGCTCAGTGGATAGAGCGTCGGTTTGCAGACTCAAGGATCCCAGTTTCGATTCCAGGCAAGGGCATGTACCTTGGTTGCGGGCACATCCCCAGCAGGGGGTGTGCAGCAGGCAGCTGATCAATGTTTCTAACTTCTCTATCACTCACCCTTCCTCTCTGTAAAAAATCAGTAAAATATATATTTAAAAAACAAAACAAAAAAAACTTCCAGTTCCTTTTCAAAAGCCTTGATGTAACCAAACATAACTTCAAGTGTCTTGCCAGTTTTTTGTAATTTAACATTTAAGTTATTTAAATGTTCACAAAAATTGCTGAAACCGGTTTGGCTCAGTGGAGAGAGCGTCGGCCTGTGGACTGAAAGGTCCCAGGTTCGATTCCGGTCAAGGGCATGTACCTGGGTTGCGGGCACATCCCCAGTGGGAGATGTGCAGGAGGCAGCTGATCGATGCTTCTCTCTCATCGATGTTTCTGACTCTCTATCTCTCTCCCTTCCTCTCTGTAAAAAATCAATAAAATATATTTTGAAAAAAAATGTTCACAAAAATTATAAATGGAAGATTATAAGAGAGGGTTTCTTGTGCCAGCAAAAGTTACTGGCGTGCCATGTTTGGCATGCATGCCAGGGGTTGCCCACCCCTGTACTAGTTCTTGAGTCGATGTTCAATCAGTGACACATACCGGGCAGCATTTGTTTATTGATTTTAGAGACAGGAAGGGAGAGAGCGAAACAAAGAGAGTGAGGCATTGATGTGCTGTTGTACCCATCTGTGCATTCATTGGTTGTCCCCTACATGTGTCCTGATGGGGGATCACACCCATAACTTTGGGGTATCAGGACCACACACTCAACAACTGAACCACCTGGACAGGATTGTGAGCTTGTTTATTAATTTCAGGAGCTCATAGTGGGATCTTGAGAAATTTCTCTATCGAGGGTCATTTCGTCTCCTAACAGCCACATCTCTCATATACTTTTAAAAAAAAATATGCCCTTTAGGTATTCCTTTCTTTTGTCTTGTCTCTCTTTTATTTAGGTGCGTTCACACATTTATGGGTTCCTTACCTTAGAGACCTTCGGATTATTTTTCCTGTGGGGGGTCTAGTTTCTTGAGGTGGCATGTTAG
>NW_005871460.1:630501-697641 GCF_000147115.1 Myotis lucifugus | reverse complement strand
TCTCACCCTCACCGGGCCGTCCCAACCTCACCGGGGCCATCCCAACCCCACAGGGGTCGATTCAGCCCCACCGGGGCCGCCTCAGCCTCACAGGGGTCGTCCCAGCCTCACGGGGGCAGGCTCAGCAACACGAAGTTTGGCGTTCTGTCTTGTTGGGCAGCTCCTTGCTAGAGAAAATCTCCAGGCGTTCTTGGTGGCTGAATATCTGGTATGCCTGCCTAGATTTCGCCCTCTACCAAGCGCACAGACTGCTTGTCCGCCTTCTCCCACCATCCCATGTGAGGCTGGATCTAGTGGACTTGCCTGTGGGTTTGCTGGTACAGCGGTACCACATCACCAGCCCAGCCATGTCCAGCTCCTGCTTCCTCCGAACCTGATTCTGCTTCTTGAGTGCGTCCCTTATGTATGCGAGGATTTGAAATCTGCAGTTTGTTGGGTTGGGGCTGCAAAAGCACAGGAGGTTCTCTTTGTGCCACTGGCACAGTTAGGCCAATAGGATCAATGAGAACAGAAGCACAGTGGCTGATAGTGGTATCGCTGACCATTTAGTTTTATTTTTTATTTACAATATATTTTTATTGATTTCAGACAGCAAGAAAGAGGGGAGAGAAAGAGAGAGAGATAGAAACATCAGTGATGAGAAAGAGTCATTTATTGGGTGCCTCCTGCATTCCCCGCACTGAGCCCACAACCCGGTCATGTGCCCTTGACCTGAATCGAACCTGGGACCCTTCAGTCCACAAGAAGATGCTCTATCCAACTGAGCCAAACTGGCTATGGCTGACCCTTTTTAAACAATATATATATATTTATTAATTTCTGAGAGGGAGTGGGGGGAGAGAGAGAGAGAGAAACATTAATGATGAGAAAGTGTCACTGATCAGCTCCCTCCTGCATGCCCCCTACTGGGGACTGAACCCACAACAAACTGGGCATATGCCCTTGAGTGGAATGGAACCTTGGACCTTTCAGTCGCAGGCTGACACTCTATCCACTCAGCAAATCAGCTAGGGCCTACGCTTTCTTCCTTCCTTCCTTCCTTCCTTCCTTCCTTCCTTCCTTCCTTCCTTCCTTCCTTCCTTTATTTCCTTAGTTAGTAGTTAGGTAGTTAGTTATTATTAACCCTTGTTTTTGACCTTAGGTATCTTCAAATGTGTTTGCTCACCCAGTTTCCTGTTATCCTTTCTATGCAGTTGTCCTTATTTGCTATTCTGTATTCCTGTTTGTCTTCATGGTACTCTTATTCCCATTTCCTGTGGGATTTTTTTTCATGGATAGGTGTCTACTTACTCTGGAATGGGGAAAGATTCTCTATCTCTGATTCTGCCATCTTGCTGATGTCACTCTCATAGGTCTTTTGCCTGTGATCTCATTTGTGGTTTGTTGTTCTACGACAGTGCTGACCATACCTCATTTTAGTTTTTCTTTTTTTAAGATTTGCATCATTTATCTCATGCTGTGGCTCAACTTGTATTTAAGAGGCAAAATCTTTTGTGCATCACAGGAGAAACATGACTTTATCAATGACAGGGTAGAACCAGAGGCAGTCTTGCCTTGGTGAAGGGCTGTGGGGGCGGTTTTCATGCCTGGGCTCTTTTACATTCATAACTAGGAAGCCATTTTGTTCAACAACAAAAATGTTTTGTTACCATTGCCCACTCCTTACCCAATTCTACTTCTTCTTGCTTAAGGTTGAAACTTTGCCTATGACTCAGTTTTAATAGTGATCATTCTACTTGGATTCCCTGCCCATGGATAACCTTAACCTCTTTAAACTTTGCACCTCTACCTCTATCACACATCTCGGCTTTACTGCACTCCAGTGTTGTGGCATGCCTGCAGAGCCTTAGAGTGCAAATGTATTATATTGACGCTGAACATCACATACTTTCCTATGATTGATATTTTATGGGTTTGAGCACATTTAAATTATTTTACACAGACTCATATCGCCAGCATGAAAGGTCCTAAAGGAAGCCATTTGTGGAGTAATAACGAGCAGACACAGCCTCTCTTCTTTTTGTGCCAGCCTATGCTTCTGTTCTCCCTTGGTGAGATTTTTCTCATCCAGTGACCTTTTGGGCCATGTTATATATAACAGCCATTTTCTGAGTAGCTAACTTACTTGTCCTGAAAATCATTGTATGGAATCATGTCCAGTTGTGGCATAAACAATTGTGGTGAAGATATTCTGTTTTTATCATGTCAACATGCACTTTACCTATGTTTTCTTTTGAACAGGTTGCTGCTGTGGAGCAGAAATTATGGAGGCAACCACTGAACAGAAGGTTTCTGTAAGAGTGTCACAGGCAAGGAATCCCAAGTTAGCCTTGTCATCCCGGAAGAGCCACCCCTGTGAGAGTTGTGGGCTAGTCTTGGGAAACATTTTCCACGTGATGGAGCTGCAGGGAACACAACACAGACAGATACTATTGAGGTGTGGGTCATGTGATAAACGATTTTATTTCTGTGCAAAATTTCAACAGCAGCATGTGACAGAGAAGACTTTCATTAGAGGTGTGGACAGGATCTCACTTGCAAACAGCTGCAATTTCAATGTGTCCCAGAATCATTTCACCTGCGGGGAGGTTGGGCAGGGTGTTCTTACCGGGTCAGGACATCTCCACCTAAAGGCTATTCAGACCAGGGACAGTCCAACTGCAATTTCCACGTGTGGGATGACGTTTCAAAGGAGAAAAAAATATTACAGTAGAAAAGAATGTAAGAAAGACATTAGTTGCACCCACACAGTTATTCAGGAAAAAGGTGTCCATCTTGGAAGTGGGTGTTTTGGGTCCTCTGAATGTGGAAAATTTTTTACCAAATTTTCTAGCTTTAATTATCAACAGAGAGGTCACACTGGAGAAAAGCCTTATGAATGCAGTGACTGTGGGAAATCTTTTGCAGGGAGCAATGGCCTTCGTTATCATCAGAGAGCTCATACAGGAGAAAAGCCTTATAAATGCAATGAATGTGGAAAATCTTTTCCACGGAGCGATGCCCTTTGTTATCATCAGAGAGTTCATAGAGGAGAAAAGCCTTATAAATGTAGTGAATGTGGGAAATCTTACACCACTAGAACTAATCTTTGTTGTCATCAGAGAGTGCACACTGGAGAGAGGCCTTATCAATGCAGTGAATGTAGAAAATCTTTTCCAACTAACACCCAGCTTCGTAGTCATCAGAGAGTTCACACTGGAGAAAAGCCTTATAAATGTAATGAATGTGGAAAATCTTTTACATACAGCAGTGGTCTCCTATATCATCAGAGAGGTCACTCTGGAGAAAGGCCTTATCAATGCAGTGAATGTGGAAAATCTTTTATCACTAAGACCCAGCTTCGTAGTCATCAGAGAGTTCACACTGGAGAAAAGCCTTATAAATGTAATGAATGTGGAAAATCTTTTACATACAGCAGTGGTCTCCTATATCATCAGAGAGGTCACTCTGGAGAAAGGCCTTATCAATGCAGTGAATGTGGAAAATCTTTTATCACTAAGGCTGATGTTCATCAACATCAGAGAGTTCATACGGGAGAAAAGCCTTATAAATGCAGTGAATGTGGAAAATCTTATACCAGTAGTAGTGACCTTTATTGTCATCAGCGTATTCACACTGGAGAAAAGCCTTATAATTGCAGTGAATGTGGAAAATCTTTTGCACGGAGGAATGCACTTCGTTATCATCAGAGAGTTCATACGGGAGAAAAGCCTTATAAATGCACTGAATGTGGGAAATGTTTTAAAAGTATCAATGGTCTCCAATATCATCAGAGAGTTCACACTGGAGAAAAGCCTTATCAATGTAGTGAATGTGGGAAATCTTTTACCTCTAAGAACATCCTTCATCAACATAACAGAGTTCATATAAGAGAAAAGTCTTATAAATGCCCTGAATGTGGGAAATCTTATAAAGGTAGAAGTGGTCTCCTATATCATCGGAAAGTTCACAATGGAGAAAGCCCTTATGAGTGCAATTAATATGAAGTATAGCTCAGCCAAATTTCTAAATTTGCTCTCCACTAGAGTACAAATGTGAGAAATTTCTTAGATGTGTAGGAAATGTAGTTTCTTAGAAGTTAACAATAGTACAAGAAAATTTGTTAATCCTCATTTTTCTGAATTATATCCTATACATTTAATCACCTATGTTTTGTAAAGTTCCCATAAGTGTTTTTGCTGTTCTATGTGTGTGTTTTTATGTTGGAACACTATGTAATTATGTTGCACATTCTAACATACAGAGATGTCCTGCCAGATCTATGTCACTGCACATTTCTGTTGCTGAAGGTATTTCACCTGAATCACCTATAAGGTCCCTACAGATGGCATCAGTCACCATCCTCCTGTGCCAGGGAAGCTATGTCTGTTGTCTGATTTGTCAACGAAAATGAGGAATACCTGAGCCCTTGGTTCTTATTTGTTTCCCTGTCTTGTGTTGCCACATAGGACTCATTACTGTTGGCCCCAGTAAACATAATGTTGCAGAGGGCCTGCCATTTTCAGGGACACACTTTCCGTAGATGCTAATGATGAGTTTATTGCGGGCCTAAGTCATCAATGGAAGAAATGCCAGTCTCATGTCTCTTTGGTTTGTAAAATAATGAAGGCTTTTTCTTAAGATTTCTTTAATCTGGGGTGTTCTGTTTACTGTATCGGTTAGTTTATAAGGAGATCAGGGCTTTCCAAGCATGTTGAGGTGCAACACTTTTATGGGGTCTCAAACATTTTTCCCTTGGGGGAACCGTATGGTTCAGAAATTAGCTCATCAGTTTTTTGCAAATTTACATTGCTGCCCATATTTTCCTAGGAAACACTGTAGACTCTCTACTTCTCATGTGATGCTGGGTGCTTTGAGACACAGAGATCACTCCAAAGAGGGGGTAGCGTTGACAACCTCAAGTATGTCTGGAGCATGAATTTTTTTTCTTGTTTGCAAGGAATGTTAATACGTGTGAAGTGAATCTCTGTCTCAGGGCTTGCAGGGTCCCCTGTGCCCTAATGCCTACAATTTTACGAGTGATGGTCACTGGTTTGAGGAGCATCGCATTCAGGGGAAACCCTTTCACTGCAGGAACACTGACCTAATTGTGGTTGGACGAGACTGCAGCCCATTAGATGGAAGGGTCCTCACCTAACTGTGCATCCAGGAATTGTTTTGAGGAAAAGACTACAGGAGCTGTGTGTACACAGATCGGAGGGACTCCAGGGATGTGTGTCTTCTGTGGAGTCGTCATTGTCATTATTATAATCAAGATGTTTTGTGGCTCCTGTGGTTTCTCAGAAGTTTCCATCAGAGCCATTGTGGTGCTGGCATCAAAAGAAAGATGGAGACAAAGGCTGTCTTTAGTCCAGGAATGTGGCTTTTGTGGGTTTGGGTGAAAGTTCTTCATTGTTTGTTACATTTTCTGTCACTGAGATGAGACTCTCACCCAGAGGGCATAAGTACAAGGGGATTGACTATGGAGTTGCCAAACCTGTTCTTCCAGAATACCATTGAACCATTTTTAACAGCTATAATGAGTAAATTACATGTGTTAAATATAGTGTTTCATAAATCTTGACATGTGCATGAAACTGAAACCATCAGTATGGTCATAATGCTGACCATATCTGTCTCTGTGTAATTAATTGCATAATGGCCTCTTTTAATCTGTCCCTGTTCTTCACAGCTTATCTACTAACCATGGCTTTACATTCCGTTTTCATAGAGAACTTTATGTTTATAAATATTTTTCTGCTTGAGTTTATGTTTCATGAATACTTGGAGATTTATTAAAGTTACTCTAGTAATTCTTCTCTTTTTTTCTGATAGATATTATCATTGATATATCACCATCAATTTGTCCATTTTAAGAAATGTTTGCTTATTTCTAATAAAGCTGGTACAAACATTTCTGTATAATTCCTTGTGTGTATATGTGTTATTTACCTTTGGCAAAATTTCAGTGCATAGTCTGTGGTTTTTGAGTAGATGAATGTTTGAATTTACCGAGATTAGCAAATTATGATCTAAATGAGATATACCACCAGGGCAGGCGTGGGTCAGAATTTGTCCATCATGTCATGCAGCACAGGGTTGTGGAATTGATTGCCAGTGTGGGTATGTGCCTGTGTTGTGGGCTAGATCCACAGAAGTGGGTGTGCAGGAGGTCACTGGCCAATATGGCACTCTTCCATCAATGTTTCTCTCTCTCCCTTCTCTCTCTAAAAATTAAACTATTCTTTAAAAATAAAAAATAAACCTTTCCCTAGCCGGTTTGGAACAGCGGATTGAGTGTCACTCTGTGAACTTACAGGTCCCTGATTCGATTCCTGCCAAGGGCACATGTATGGGTTTGGAGCTGAATCGCCAGTAGTGGGCGTGCAGGAGGTGCCATCAATGATTCTCTCTCCCTCTCCCACTCCGAAATCAATAAGGAAATAGGTTTAAAAGCAAAAAACATCAGTGTCTATGAGCATGTCTCAGAATGGAGTGACTCACCCAATAGCCGAGCTCTATGCTATGCTAATAAGTAATAAAGATTGTTTTTTTTAAAAAAAAAATTTATTGATTTTTCACAGAGAGGAAGGTAGAGGGACAGAGAGCTAGAAACATCCATGAGAGAGAAACATCCATCAGCTGCAGCCTGCACACCCCCCAGTGGGCACGTGCTCGCAACCAAGGTACATGCCGCTGACGGGAATCGAACCTGAACTCCCCAGTCCACAGGCTGACGCTCCAGCCACCGAGCCAAACCGGTCCGGCCAGGATTGTTTTTTAAAAATATATAAAATAAACCTCAACTGAGTACTTTTTTTTGTATTTTTCCAGTGGTGTGTGAGGGATTCACATTCTTTATATCCTAGAGAATATTTTGTTTGCTCCATCATTATTTTTTTAAACATTTTGTTTTGGCCGAAACCGGTTTGGCTCAGTGGATAGAGCATCGGCCTGCGGACTGAAAGGTCCCAGGTTCGACTCTGGTCAAGGGCATGTACCTGGGTTGCGGGCACATCCCCAGTAGGAGGTGTGCAGGAGGCAGCTGATCCATGTTTCTCTCTCATCGATGTTTCTAACTATCTCTCTCCCTTCCTGTGAAAGAATTTACAGCCTGTGAAAGAATTTACAACTAAAAGCAATGCAGAGAGGAAGTTTATTTTACTTTCCAAGAGAGGAAAAGGCCAAGTATTGCTAGTCAATTCAGGGCAGGGAAGAAATGGTGGCTTCTGCTTTTCAGCTGTGCCTGTCACTAAGGGACACTGAATGGAGGGGCCTTGGGATGAGCTGAAGTTGTGTAGATAAGAGGGGCTGCCCTTAAAAGTTACAGTTTGTTTGGTTTCCCGGAGACAGTCTGGCAGATGTTCTAGGGAGGTGTCTTATCAGTTTCTTTACTAGCCTTATAAAATATGACCAGAGAAAAAGGTATGAAGAGTTCAAAAGAGGCTTGTTTGAAAGTGTGAATGTGAGGAAACTTTCTACTAACTAGAGACTCCTTGGTTTGAATTATCCCTGAGGTGTAACAACAGCAGGAAGGAGGGGTATGTAAGGATTTAGCCTTAAAAGTAGCTTATCTTGTTCTGCAGTTTGAACAGAGGAGATCTTTGAATTAGAGGAGCCAGTAATTTTGGGGTTTAATTAGCAGGTGTTTCTCATAAATTGTGGAAGGTCACTGAAAAGAAACAGAAAGACCTTCTTCTTGTCCTTACCTCGACGACTTTTAGAACCTAAGACTTTATTAACCTGAAGAGTGAATACTTCTAGGAGACCAAATAAAGGGGCACCAGCAGTACTGGGGGCATTATGTTCAGGAGGATGTCAGCAATGGTTCCCACAGGAAATACACCACTCAGTGATATTTCTCGTGACCCCATAGGTTTTAACACCACAGTATGGACAAAAATGATGGTATAGTAAATATAGCAAGCTCAGGTAGCCTGGCATCACATGGTAAATCCTACAAACTCAGGCCAAAAGTAACCAACTAGGATGGTTTGAAGTTAAAACTTTTTAAGTAAAAGCAAGTCACAGGGGTAGTTATGCCCTAGCCTCTTGGGTTTTTGTTGTTTTGTTTCTTTGCAAAGGTCAATGTTTAGCTTATTGAGCATGTCTATTGTCTTTTTGCATCTAGAATACACACCTTTGGATTTTCAGGGACATTTCCTTTTTTACAGACTCGTAAGGGCACAATCTCCAAACACAGAAGACGGCAGGTTCGCAATTATTTTTGTTGTTGTGTCAAATATTAAGTGTTAACAGTTGGAGAACATTTTAAAAATAAGTGTTTGTCTATTTTTTAATTAAATCTTTATTGTTCAGATTATTACAGTTGTTCCTCTTTTTTCCCCCCATAACTCCCCTCCATCTGGTTCCCACCCTCTGCCCTTATCCTCCCAACCCCCGCACTATCCTCATCCATAGGTGTACAATTTTTGTACAGTCCCTTCCTACAGACCCCACACCCCTTTTCCCCCTGAGAATAGTCAGTCCACTCCCTTTCTATGCCCCTGATTCTATTATATTCACCAGTTTATTCTGTTCATCAGATTATTTAGTCACTTGATTTTTAGATTCACTTGTTGATAGATGTGTATTTGTTGTTCATAATTTGTATCTTTACCTTTTCCTTCTTCTTCCTCTTCTTAAAGGATACCTTTCAGCATTTCGTATAATACTGGTTTAGTGGTGATGAATTCCTTTAGCTTTTCCTTATCTGTGAAGCTCTTTATCTGACCTTCAATTCTGAATGAGAGCCTTGCTGGGTAAAGTAATCTTGGTTGTAGGTTCTTGCTATTCATTACTTTGAATATTTCTTGCCACTCCCTTCTGGCCTGTATAGTTTCTGTTGAGAAATCAGCTGACAGTCCTATGGGTACTCCCTTGTCCCAGCAAGAGACAAACTGACTATTTGTCTCTTGCTGCTTTTAAGATTCTCTCTTTGTCTTTTGCTCTTGCCATTTTAATGATGATGTGTCTTGGTGTGGTCCTCTTTGGATTCCTTTTGTTTGGGGTTCTTTGTGCTTCCTGGACTTGTAAGTCTATTTCTTTTACCAGGTAGGGGAAGTTTTCTGTCATTATTTCTTCAAATAGGTTTTTAATATCTTGCTCTATCTCTTCTTCTGGCAACCCCATTATTCGGATTTTGGTACACTTGAGTTGTCCCAGAAGCTCCTTACACTATCTTCATATTTTTTGATTCTTTTTTCTTTTTTTTTTTCCCCGGTTGGGTGATTTTTGCTTCTTCGTATTTCAAATCTTTGACTTGATTCTTGCGATCCTCTAGTCTGCTGTTGGAACTCTGCATAATATTCTTTATTTCAGTCAGTGTATGCTTAATTTCTACTTGGTCCTTTTTCATAACCTCGAGGGTCTCATTAGATTTCTTGAGGGTCTCACTAAATTTATTGGCGGTTTCTAGAAAATTCTTGAAAAACCTTAAAAGTGTGGTTTTGAACTCTATTTCCAGTAGTTTGCTTTCCTCCATTTCTGTCATTTGTGACCTGTTTCTTTGTCTCCGCATTTTTTATGCTTCCCTGCGTTGATAGAGTGGCTTTCTGTGCTAGGTGTCCTATAGGGTCCAGTGGTTCAGCCTCCCCAATTACCTGAGGTGGACACTCTTGGTGCACCCCTTTGTGGGCTTTGTGCACAGTCTTGTAGTTAAGCCTTGATTGTTGTAGGTATCACTGGGAGGAATTGACCTCCAGCCCAATTGGCTGTGAGAATCTGCTGTGTCTACAGTGCGACTACTTCTGAGCTGGAGACACCCTTCTGTGGCAAGACTTGCTTCAGTGGGGTTTTGGTGCTCACTGATCCTGCCCCCTGAGTGTGTCCTTTATGGATCTGAGGAGTTGTACTTGGATGGTTCCACTCTGACCACTGGGTCCATTGGCTCTTGGATCTCTAAGGAGGTGCTAATTTAGCCTCTGCCGGAGGCTACCCAGCAGGAGCAATGGAAAGATTCCTCTTCTTTGTTTGGGGTTTGGAGATGCCCAGATAAGGCCCAGCTGTGAAGCAATGCAAGCTGCTGTGGGGCCTTGGACCTTCTTTTGGAAGTTCTAGGTGTCTCTGATTCAGCTACAGTTTGTTAGGTAATTTTCAGGTTGCAAAGGGCCAGGCGTTTCATATGCAGAATCCTCTGGGACAGCTTGGGTGGGGCGGGGTCTCAAGGGATCAACAGGGCAGAGCAAGCAGCTATGGTTGCTCCTCAGTCCTACCCTAAGAAGCCCGGCGTCTCAGTGTCCCGGTAATCGCTGCAAGCACCTCTGAGATAAAGTTGCCCTCAAGTTCTGTCCGATGCCAGACAGTCCAGTTTCACCCCGTATGAGTCTGGGTCCCCAGAGACTCACCCGGAACTGGAGTTCAGAGCAGTCGGGAGCTTCAGACTCCCTCCCGATTGAAAAAGGCAGCCATGTCCGCAGCTTCTAGCCCTCTCCACGTGCACCATGTCCTCAGTTGCCAGCCCTTTCAGCGTGCACCTCCGTACCTCTGCACTTAACTTCCACGCTGCACCTCCTCTGAGTCTCATTGTGCTTTTCTCTTTCCTTCTAGTTGTAGAATTTACACTCAGCCAACCTTCCTATGGATCTGGATGATGTCCGTTTTTTCTTTTAGTTGTATTTTTGAAGTGGTTGTGCGAGGCAGCAATTTTCGGTGTTTAGCTATGCCACCATCTTGTTTTCTCTCTTGTCTATTTTTTTGTTACTTTTTATTTAATACTAGAGATTTCCCTCCTCATTCCCCCACTGTAATTTATCACCAGTGAATTTCATGTAACCCCCATATGTCTTCTCCTTTAAGTATAATGTATAAAAAAAGTGCAAAAGTGTCGTTCTCCTGACCATTACTCAACCTGTTGTTATTTGCTTCCTGGAAAATGTCACCAACTTGGGTCATATAAACTTAGAAAATGTCCCCACAGATTTGGACATTTCTTACAACATCACCAGAAGCAATTGACTCATGTGAAGCAGAAGAACATTACATGGAGGGGTATCTGCATTTCCAGGGACTCAACTGATGGAAGACAGATTTACAAATACAAATGTATTACAGACCCAGAACCCAGCAAGGTAGAGCTTTCCCCTTGCTTTCCGGGAACAGAATAAAATGCTCAAGGCTCAGGTGACTTTGTTTTTATTGTGTGCATGTGTGTGTTTTCAATCCTTACCTGAGGACATCTCTTTTGACCCTTCCCCACTTTCCCTCTAAGATTCTGCAGTAATTCCATGCTTCCATGTCTCTGAATCCACTCCATCAGTTTTTGTTCATTAGATTCCCAATATGAGTGAGATCAAGTGATACGGTCTTCTCTGACTGACTTATTTCACTTAGCATGATGCTTTCAAGGTCCCTCCGTGCTGTGTGAAAGGGTAAGAGATTCTTCATTTTTACTGCTGCATAGTATTCCATGGTATAAATGTACCACAGTTTTTACCCACTATTCTACTGATGGATACTTGGGCAGTTTCCAGATCTTTGCTATTTTAAATTGTGCTGCTAGGAACAGAGGGGTGCATACATTCTATCTGATTGTTCCAAGTTTCTTAGGATATATTCCTAGGAGTAGAATCACTGAATTAAATGGCAATTCCACATTGAAATTTTTGCAAAAACTACAAAATGATTTCCATAACAGCTGTACCAGTTTGCATTCCCACCAGGGGTGTACTAGGGTTCCCTTTTTTCCAATCCTCCTCAGCACTTGTCCTTGGTTGATTTGTTGATAACAGCCATTCTGACAGTTGTGAGGTGGTCTCTAATTGTTGCTTTAATTCGCATCTCTCTGATAATCAGTCACTTTGAGCATTTTTTCACAGGTTTCTTGGCCATCTTATCCACACTGCAACCCAGGCAGAACTGACACTTTTTTAAAAATATATATTTTTATTGATTTCAGAGAGGAATGGAGAGGGAGAGAGAGATAGAAACATCAATGATGAGAGGGAATCATTGATTGGCTGCCTCCTGCATTCCCCACACTGGGGATCGTGTTCGCAACCGAGGCATGTGCCCTTGACAAGAATCCAACCAGGGACCCTTCCATCCGCAGGCTGATACTTTATATTCTGAGCCAAACTCGCCAGGGCTAGAGCTGACACTTTGGATGGCATTAGAAGCAGATGCTCTTAAGTATGAGTGTCTATTTTGTGACATGAACTTTGCATAATGAATTCAATGGAGGCAGGTCAGATCGAGTTAGAGAATTGAGCCACCTCCCTCAGCTACATATGGCCTGAAGGAGACACATGCCAAATGTCTTGAATAAAAAACAATGCCTGCCATTCAGAAAGAGCAGGTCCTGAAGAAAGATATGCAAAACCAGCCATGCAAGTTGTGGAGAAACAAACTTGCCCCTGACATCACCTCCACTGAAGGCGCTAGAGGACCCCTAGTGTAGTTGGTGTGTTCTTGGGCTCTTTGACCCTAAATCAAGTCCTGGAGTCAACTGAGATATAGGGCACCCTTCCCTTGAAACGGAAAAACTACATTACCCACAAGGCCAAGCGTAGAATGCACCAAGCTGAGCCAATGGGGGCTCAGAGAAGGCATTTCCGTTTGCCTGCTTCTGTAGGGCGGGACCGACAGTCGTTTTTGTCTCAGGCGGTCGGGAGTTCTGGGCTCACTCCCGTGGAGGAGGACGGAGATTAATGTTCCCCACCACACAGCCAATGGTGGGAGCCTCCAGTGGTGCTCACAGCTCACACTTGAGATTGAAGCTCGGAGTCACCGCCCGGACCCACGCCAGGGCCGAGACAGGGACCGCCATTCCTGCAGCGGCTTCTACTGCCGCCTCTCCCGCCCCCCTCAGCCCACAGAGGGCAATGACGGCGCCCGGGCTGAGGAGCTTCGCTGAGGTGAGTTCCTGTCTCCCGGGGCCTCACCGCCTCCTTACGCTGACATGGACAAACCCGGGTGTGGGCGATTATCACGTCCTGCAGCTCAGTCCCGCGTGGAGGACCGTGAGGAAGGTGGAGGGGAGAGAGGAGTGTTGTGGCTTCTGAGGACACAGCAGGTGCAGGGCAGAGAGGACAGGGGTGACTTGCATCTGAAGGTCCCTGAGGATGTGGCTGTGAGTGTTGACGGAAAGATCAGAGGCCGCAGGGAGGACGGCACAGCCTCATTCGGGGCTTTCCCGGCTGTGGGGTCCATCAGGGGCCTGGGGTGGGCCTGGATCCGGCTGGACTACAAGCTCTCTACACGCCATATGCCAAGTTCATGGGTGAGTCCAGCGAGATCCAGTGGCATTGGAGCAGGAAGGGGGCAGAGCTGAGGGAGTGAACCTGGGATCTGAACATGGGAAGGGGATGAACATTACACAGTGGTGTGCACATCTGGAGGAAGTGTGAGCTGATGGTCCTGGGACCTGGTGTGGGGACTTAAAGGTGAAGCATAAACCGACGCTTGGCTTTGTCTTGGAGGCAGGATCTAGGAGACTGCAGTGGTGTTGCTTGGCAGGAAGCCTGGGGCCCTACAGGCATCGCCCAGACCTTAAATGGCATTGCTGTCTATCCTCCCCTCCTCTCTCCTCTCATTTCCTCATCTCCCCTCCCTTCCCCTCCCTTCCCCTCCCTTCAACCTTCACACCCAACCCAGCTGCTCTGCTGAGGACAATCACAGTGAGTAATGGGACTGTGATGAGAGAGCAGCCTGCACTGGCATTAGGGCCTGGTGTCCACAATAACCAGGGGCCCTGGAGGAGGTTGAGGGGGGGAAGGTGTGTAAGGAGTAGGAATACTGGTTTTCAGAAACCCAGCTCTGGTTTCAATTGTCTCCATTCTGACAGGTTGGGGTGACCTTTGAGGACATTGCCCTGTACTTCTCCAGGGAGGAATGGAGCCTCCTTGATGAGGGTCAGAGACAGCTGTACCTGAATGTGATGCTGGAGAACTTTGAACTTATATCCTCGCTGGGTAAGACCCTCACTCTCACCAGTGACATGGGCTTGGCTTTGCGCCTTCCCAGGCCCCATTCCCCAGGGTGTGCTGTATCCCCCCACAGAGACTGTGGTATTGGTTGATTTTCCAGTTTCCTGGGTAGTTGCTGTCCTGGGGAGGGTTGGTCTGTTTCTGCTGCTCCCTTCTATTCCTAAAGTCCCAATACTCCCCGCTGCACTAAATTCACAGGGAAGGACTTGTGGTTGGTCTTGTTGTAGACATCTATGAAATAGCAACAAAAATAATTTTATGGCTGGGTGTCACCACAATATGAGGAACTGTATTAAAGGGTCGTGGCATTAGGAAGGTTGAGAACCACTGCAGAAGACACTGAGTATGTGCCCTTGACTGGAATGTAACCTGGGAACTTTCAGTCGCAGGCTGACACTCTATCCATGGAATAAACCAGCTAGGGCTGATCTTTCTTTCTTTCCTTCTTTCCTTCTTCCCTTCTTCCCTTCTTTCTTTCTTCCCTTCTTCCCTTCTTCCCTTCTTTCCTTCTTTCCTTCTTTCCTTCTTTCCTTCTTTCCTTCTTTCCTTCTTTCCTTCCTTCCTTCCTTCCTTCCTTCCTTCCTTCCTTCCTTCCTTCCTTCCTTTAGTTATTATTAACCCGTGTTTTTGACTTTAGGTATCTTCAAATGTGTTTGCTCACCTAGTTAGTTTCCTGTCATCCTTTTTATGCAGTTATCTCTTTTTTTTAATTTATCTTCATTGTTGAAAGTATTACAGATGTCCCCCTCCCCCCCGCCATTGACCCCATCT
This sequence comes from Myotis lucifugus, assembly GCF_000147115.1. Classification (NCBI taxonomy): domain Eukaryota; kingdom Metazoa; phylum Chordata; class Mammalia; order Chiroptera; family Vespertilionidae; genus Myotis; species Myotis lucifugus. The sequence goes on along the minus strand of NW_005871460.1, from coordinate 682,966 downwards.
TGCCCCTTCTTCCCCCCTGCCCCACTCCAGTCCCCTTCCCAGGCCTTCATTGCACTATTGTCTGTGTCCACAGGTGATGCATATATGCATATAAGTTCTTTGGTTAATCTCTTCCCACCCTCCTCTCCCCTTCCCTCTGAAATACATATCTGTTTGCATGCAGCAGAATTTAAATAGTAAAAAACCAGAGGCAACTTAAATGCCCAACAATATGGAATGAGTAAATAAATAATAGTACATGCATATGATGGAATATTATATTGCCACTAATAATGTTTTCAGAAAAAAATAATAGAAAAATGTTTATTGTATATTCTTAAGTGAAAAACACAGGGTCTAACATTGCATTTATAACATGATCTCAAATTTTGAAAAATCATAAATGTTTATCTGTTAAGGGAAGATAAAGGGAAATACACTAAAATGCATGAATATAGTTGAGCTGAAAAAATCTCTTTACTTTTTTATATTTTCTACTTTTCCAAAATTTTTACAATAAACATGTATTACTCTTATTTTAAAATAATTGTTTTTCTAAGTATTAGCCTTTTTTCCTGCATACATTTTATTTTTGCAAGATATTGTGAATCTTTTCCTGTAATCATTCGCTTTTCTACACCATTTTAAAAGGCTGCATAATATTCCATCCTGTTATGCAGTTATCTTTATTTGGTATTCAGTATTACTGTTTGTCTTCATGGTACTTTTATTCCCATTTCCTATGGGATTTTATTGATTGGACTAGTAGCCCGGCGCACATAAATTTGTGCACTGGGGCGGGGGGGGGGGTGCGCGCGGGTGTGTGTGTCTCTCAGCCTGGCCTGTGCCCTCTTGCATTTTGGGACCCCTCGGGAGATGACCACTTACTGGCTTAGGCCTGCTCCCCGGGATTGGGCCTAAGATGGCAATCAGACATCCCTCTGGCAGTCCGGCAACCCTCGGGGGATGTCCACTTGCCAGCGGAGAGAGGAGTCAGACATCCTTAGTGCTGCTGAGGAGGCAGGAGAGGCTCCCACCACCACCGCTGTACTGGCAGCCATCAGCCTGGCTTGTGGCTGCACAGAGCTCCCCATGTGAGAGCTCACTGACCACCAGAGGGCAGCTCCTGCATTGAGCGCCTGCCCCCTGCAGGTCAGTGTGTGTCATAGTGACCAGTCATTCCCAGTCTTTCTGCTGTTAGGGTCAGTTTGCATATTATCCTTTTACTATATAGGATAGAGCCTGGTGCACGGGTGGGGGCTGGCTCGTTTTCCCTGAAGGGTGTCCCGGATTAGGGTAGGGGTCCCACTGGGATGCCTGGCCAGCTGGATGGGGGGCTGATGGCTGTTTGCAGCTGGCCACACCCCCTTCAGGGTCGGGGTTCCCACTGGGGTGCCTGGCCAGTCTGAGTGAAGGGCTGAGGGCCGTTTTCAGGCTGGCGGGCAACTGAAGCTCCCAGCCTCTCCTTTTTTTCTTTTTCTATTTTTTTTTATTCTGGGATAACCTTAACTTCTTTTAACTTTGCACTTCTACCTGTTTTACACATCTCGCTTTACTGCACTCCAATATTGTTCCGTGCCTGCAGGCCTTAGAGTGCACACGTATTATATTGATCCTGAATATCACGTGTATAATATGATTGATGGTTTATGGGTTTGAACACATTGGAATTATTCTACACAGACTCACATGGCCAGCATGAAAGGTCCTAAGGAAGCCATTTGTGGAATAATAACGAGCAGACCCTGCCTCTTCTTTTTGTGCCAGCCTATGCTTCTGTCCTCCCTTGGTGAGATTTTCCTCATCCAGTGACCTTTTGGGCCATGTTATATATATAACAGCCATTTCCTGAGAGTCTGACTCACTTTTCTTGAAAATCATTGTTGGGAATCATGTCCAGTTGTGCCATAAACTATTGTGGTGAAGATATTCTGTTTTGATCAGGTCAACATGCACTTCACCTACGTTTCCTTTTGTTCAGGTTGCTGCTGTGGAGCAGAGAATGTGGAGGCCCTGACAGAACAAAAGGTTTCTGTAAGATTGTCACAGGCACGGAATCCCAAGTTAGCCTTGTCTTCCCAGAAGAGCCACCCCTGTGAGAGTTGTGGGCTAGTCTTGGGAAACATTTTCCTCATGATGGAAATGCAGGGAACACAACACAGACAGATACTGTTGAGGTGTGGGGCGTGTGCAAAATGGTTTTATTTCCGTGCAAAATTTCACCAGGAACATGTGAGAGAGAAGACTTTCACTAGAGGTGTGGACAGGATGTCACTTGCAAACAGCTGCAATTTCAGTGTGTGCCAGAATCGTTTCACATGCAGGGAGGTTGGGCTTAGTGTACTTACTGGGTCAGGAAATCTCCACCTAAAGGCTACTCAGACCAGGGACAGTCCAGATCCCATTTTGACGTGTGGCGTGACATTTCAAAGGAGAAATAATTATTACAGTAGAAAAGATTATGAGAGAGACATTAGTTACACCCCGTCATTTATTCATGGAGAAGGTGTTCATCTTGGAAGTCGATGTTTTATGTCCTCTGAATGTGGAAAATATTTTACTAAATTTTCTAGCTTTCATTATCAACAGAGAGGTCATACTGGAGAATGGCCTTATCACTCCAGTGAATGTGGGAAATCTTTTACCCAGAGCTCTGCCCTTTGTAATGATCAGACACTTTGTACAGGAGAAAAGCCTTATCAATGCAGTGAATGTGAGAAATCTTTTACCGCTAAGAACATCCTTCTGCAACATCAGAGATTTCATACGGCAGAAAAGCCTTATAAATGTATTGAATGTGGGAATTCTTTTACTGCTAAGAGCATCCTTAATCATCATCACAGAGTTCACACTGGAGAAAAGCCTTATCAATGCAGTGAATGTGGAAAATCTTTTATCACTAGGGCTGACGTTCATCAACATCAGCGTATTCACCGTGGAGAAAGGCCTTATAAATGCAGTGAATGTGGAAAATCTTTTACCACTACTAGTGACCTTCATTGTCATCAGTGTATTCACAGTGGAGAAAAGTCATATAAATGCAGTGAATGTGGAAAATCTTTTACCACTAGTAGTTCCCTTCATTGTCATAAGCGTATTCACACTGGAGAAAAGCCTTATAAATGCAGTGAATGTGGAAAATCTTTTACCACTAGTAGTGTCTTTCATTGTCATCAGCGTATTCACACTGGAGAAAAGCCTTATAAATGCAGTGAATGTGGAAAATCTTTTACCACTAGTAGTGCCCTTCACTCTCATCAGCGTATTCACACTGGAGAAAAGCCTTATAAATGCAGTGAATGTGGAAAATCTTTTCTCCGGAGCGATGCCCTTCGTTTTCATCGGAGATTTCATACAGGAGAAAAGCCTTATAAATGCAGTGAATGTGGAAAATCTTTTATCGCTAAAACCATCCTTGATCAACATCAGAGAGTTCATACGGGAGAAAAGCCTTATAAATGCAGTGAATGTGGAAAATCTTATAAAGGTAGCAGTGGTCTCCGATATCATAAGAGAAGTCACAAGGGAAAAGCCTTATAAATGCAGTGAATATGGGAAATCTTTTCCCTCTAAGACCAACTGTTGTCAACATCAGAGTTCATATGGGAGAAAAACTTAATAAATGCAGTGAATGTGGGAAATCTAACAGCTAAGAACATCCTTCATCAATATAAGAGAGTTCATAGAGGAAAAAAGCCTTATAAATGCACTGAATGTGGGAAATGTTATAAAGGTAAAAGTGGTCTCCAATATCATCAAAGAGTTCACAATGGAGAAAGCCATTATGAGTGCATTTAACTCTAGTTCTCATGTGAAGTTGGATGCTTTGAGACATAGAGATCACTCCAAAGATGGGGTAGCTGTGACAACCTAAAGTATATCTGGGAGCATGAATTTTTCTTTTTTTTTTTTTTTGCAAGCAATGCCAATACTTGTGAAGTAAATATCTTGTCTGGGTCCTGCAGAGGGCCATGTGCCCTAATGCCTACAATATCATGGGTGATGGTCACTGATTTGAGGACAATGGCGTTCAGGGGAAACCCTTTCACTATAGAAACACTGACTTAATTGTTGTTGGACAAGACTGCACCCGTTTAGATGGAATGGTCCTCATCTAACTTTGCATCCGGGAATTATTATTTTTCTTTCTTCCTTGTTTTATTTATTTATTTTATTAAATTAAATCTTTATTGTTTGGATTATTACATTTGTTCCTCTTTTTCCACCCATAACTCCCCTCCTCCCAGTTCTCACCCCTCCCTCCGTGCTCACTGCCCACCCACTGTCCTCATCCATAGGTGCACGATTTTTGTCCAGTCTCTTCCCACATCTCCCATTCCCCTTTCCCCCCCAAGAATAGTCAGTCCATTCTCTTTCTATGTTCCTGATTCTATTATAATCACCAGTTCATTCTGTTCATCAGATTATTCACTTGATTTTCAGATTCACTTGTTGATAGATGCCTATTTGTTGTTCATAATTTGTATCTTTACCTTTTTCTTCTTCTTCCTCTTCTTAAAGGATACCTTTCAGCATTTCATATAATACTGGTTTGGTGGTGATGAACTCCTTTAGCTTTTCCTTATCTCTGAAGCTCTTTATCTGACCTTCAATTCTGAATGATAGCTTTGCTGCCTCTCAGTGTCCCAGCAACCACTGCAAGTACCTCGGAGAGAAAGCTGCCCTCGAGTTCCAACCGATGCCAGATAGTCCCGCTTCTCCTGTTTGAGTCTAGGTCCCCAGAGACTCGCCCGGAATGAGCTCAGAGCCTGAGACTTCCTCCCGATTGAAACAGACAACCTCGCCCTCAGCCGCCAGCCCGCTCCACATGCACCTCTGCACCTTTGTATTTTACTTCCGCACTGCAGCTCCTCTGAGTCTCGGTATGCTTTTCTCTTTCCTTCTAGTTGTAGAATTTCCACTCAGCCAGCCTTCCTGTGGTTCTGGATGATGTCTGTTCCGTCTTTTAGTTGTATTTTTGAAGTGGTTGTGCAAGGCAGCAGTCTCCGGTGTTTACCTATGCCGCCATCTTGGTTTCTCTCCCAGGAATTATTTTGAGGAAAAGACTACAAGAGCTGTGTGTACACACATCTGAGGGACTCCAGGCATGTTTATCTTCTGTGGAGCAGTCATTGTCATTGATTATAATCAAGATGGTTTGTGACTCCTGTAGTATCTCAGAAGTTCCCATCAGAGCCATTGGTGTGCTGGCATCAAAAGAAAGATCGAGAAATTACAGATTGGAAAAAAAATTTAAACAAAAATACAGTACCATAAAAAGAAAAAGAAAGATGGAGACAAAGGCTGCCTTTAGTTCAGGAATGTGTCTTTCGTGGGTTTGGATGAAAGTTCTTCATTGTTTATTACATTTTCTGTCACTGAGATGAGACTCTCACCCAGAGGGCATAAGTAAGGGATTGACTATGGAGTTGCCAAACCTGTTCTTCCAGAATACAATTGAACCATTTTTATCAGCTATAATGAGTAAATTACATGTGTTAAGTATAGTGTTTCATGAATCTTGACATGTGCATGACACTGAAACTGAAACTGACCATATCTGTCTCTGCATAATTGCTTCATGACTTCTTTTAATCTGTCCCTGTTCTTCACAGCTTTCCTAGATTTACATTCCATTTTCATAGAGAACTTTATTTTTCTAAGTATTTTTCTGCTTTAGTTTATGTTTCATAAACACTTGGAGGTTTATTAAAGTTTAATAATTCATCTTTTTTTTCTGATAGATATTCTTATCATTGATATATCACCATCAGTTTGTCCATTTTAATAAGTATTTGGTTATTTCTAATAAAGCTGGTACACACATTTCTGTATAATTTCTTGTATGTATATAAATGTTATTTACCTTTGTCAAAATTTCAGTGCATAGTCTGGATTTTTGATAGATGAATGTTTAAATTTACCGACATTAGCAAATTGTGATCTAAATGGAATATACCACCGGGACCGGTGTGGGTCAGTGCTTGGCCATCATCTCGTGCAGCACAGGGTTGTAGATTTGATTACCGGTAGGGATATGTGCCAAGTTGTGGGCTAGATCATCAGAAGTGGGTGTGCAGGAGGTCACTGGCCAATATGGCATTTTTCCATCAATGTTTCTCTCTCTCCCTTCTCTCTCTAAAAATTAATAAACTATTCTTTAAAAATAAAAAATAAACCTATCCCTAGCCGGTTTGGAACAGTGGATTGAGGGTCAGTCTGTGAACTAATGGGTCCCTGATTGGATTCTGGCCAAGGGCACATGTCTGGGTTTGGGGCTGAATCCCAAGTAGTGGGCGTGCAGGAGGTGCAATCAGTGATTCTCTCTCCCTCTCCCTCTTCGAAATCAATAAGAAAATATGTTTGTTGGTTTTTTTAGTTGCAAGCACACAGGGGGTTTATTTACCAGTTCCTGATGGGTCTCAGATGCTGGGAAGGATCCACCTGGTGATGCTCACTGACACACACACAGGGGTAGAGGGCGCTGTTGGCTGCTGTCTCCTTTCGTGCTGGGAACAGAGATGTGAGCACACACAGGTCCTCACCCTCTGGCCACAGGAGACCTATGTGCTCAGAAAATATGTTTAAAAACAAAAACCATCATTGTCTATGAGCATGTCTCACTAAGAATGGAGTGATTCAACCAATAGCTGAGCTCAATGGTATGCTAATAAGTAATAAAGATTGTTTTTAAAACATAAATAAAATAAACCTTAACTGATTGTACTTTTTTGCATTTTTCCAGTGGTGTGTGAGGGATTCACATTCATCACATCCTAGAGAATATTTTGTTTGGTCAATCATTATTTATTTAAACGTTTTATTTTGTAAGTTTCTCATGCTACCTCACTGTTTGATTGTACTTTTTCTAGGAATTTACGGTGAGCCTTTTCTCAGAAGTGTATTTGCTGAGTCTGTATCTTTGTTAAAACATCTTACCATATGTTCTGCCTAATGTGCTGTGAGTTTTGGCAATTGTCTTTAACAATAGGACAGTGGAACAACAAAGATGGATGTTGGCATATCACTCATTTTGTGCATTTTTACTTTAAAAAATAAACATTTTTTTGTATTTGAATAATATAAGGAAATAGAAGATCTGAGCTCAGGTAGCCAGGCATGGCATGGTGAATCCTACAAACTCGGAGGACGAAAGTAACCTCCTACGATGGTTTGAAATTAAAACTTTCTAAGTAAAAGCAAGTCACTGGGATAGTTATGTCCTAGGCTCCTTTTTTTGTTTCTTTGCAAAGGTCAGTCTTTACCTTATTAAGCCTGTCTATTGCCTTTTTGCATCTAGGATAACATACCTTTGGATTTTCAGGAAAATTTTCTTTTTTACAGACTCCTAAAGGAACAATCTCCAAACACAGAAGACCTCAGAGCTAGAATTATTATTGTTGTTGTGTTAAATATTAACTCTTAAGTATTGGAGAACATTTTTTTAAGAAAAGTATATTGGCCCTAACCGGTTTGACTCAGTGGATAGAGCGTAAACCTCCGGATTCAAGAGTCCCAGGTTTGATCTTGTCAAGGGCATGTACCATGATTTCGGGCACATCCCCAGTAGCGGATGTGCAAGAAGCAGCTGATTGATGCTTCTCTCTCATCGATGTTTCTAACTTTCTACCCCTCTCCCTTCCGCTCTGTAAAATATCAATGAAATATATTTAAAAGAAAAATAAGAAAAGTACATTGTATTGATTTTTTTACATAGAGAAAGGGAGAGGGATAGAGAGTTAGAAACATTGATCAGCTGTCTCCTACACACCTCCTACTGGGGATGTGCCTGCAACCAAGGTCCATGCCCTTGACCAGAATTGAACCTGGGACCTTTCAGTCAGCAGGCCGATGCTCTATCCACTGAGCCAAACCAGTTACAGCTTGGAGAATATTTTAAAAAGAAGTTTGTCTTTTTTTTTAACTTTTTATTCAATCCCAGAAATTTCCTTCCTCAGTTCTCCCCACTCTAATTTTTTACCAGTGAATTTCATGTAACCCCAATATGTCTTCTTTGAGTCTCATGTATGAAAAGGGTGCAAATCTGCCGTTCCTCTTACCATTACTCAATCTGTGGTTATTTTGCTTCCTGGCAAATATTGCCAACTTGGGTCAAAGAAACTTAGAAAAATTCCCCACAGGTTTGGACATTCCTTACAACAACACCAAAAGCAATTGACTCATGTGAATCAGGTGCAAGTTACATGGAGGGGTGTCAGCATTTCCAGGGTGTCAGCATTGACTGAAGACAGATTTACAAACACAAATTTAGAGCCAACCCAGAACACAGCAAGCTAGAGCTTTCTTGTGGCTGCCAGAGAACTGAAGAAAATGCTCAAGGCTCATGTGGCTTTGTTTGGTATGTGTGTGTGTGAGTGTGTGTGTTTCTTTAATCCTTATTCTCTCTCTCTCTCTCTCTCTCTCTCTCTCTCTCTCTCTCTCTTTTTTTACCCTCCCTCGAGTTCCATCTGAGATTCTGCACTCTCTTACATGCTTCCATGTCTCTGGATCCACTCCATTCTTCAGTTAATTTTGTTAATTAGGTTTCATCTATGAGTGAGATCAAGAGATGCTTTTCTTTCTCTGACTGACTTATTTCACTTAGCATGATGCTCTCCAGGTCCCTCCATGCTGTGTGAACGGTTAAGAGATACTTCCTTTTTACCGCTGCGTAGCATTCCATGGTATAAATGTACCACAGCTTTTCTATCCACTCATCTACTGATGGGCATTTGGGCTGTTTTTAAATCTTAACTATTGTAAATTGTGCTGCATACATTCTTTCTGATTGTTATTTCAGGTTTCTTAGGATATATTCTTAGAAGTGTGATCACAGGGTCAAATGGCAGTTCCATATTTAATTTTTTTAAAAAATATATTTTATTGATTTTTTTACAGAGAGGAAGGGAGTCAGAACATCGATGAGAGAGAAACATCGCTCAGCTGCCTCCTGCACATCTCCCACCAGGGATGTGCCCGCAACCCAGGTACATGCCCTTGACCAGAATCGAACCCGGGACCTTTCAGTCCCCAGGCTGATGCTCTATCCACTGAGCCAAACCAGCTTTGGCTCATATTTAATTTTTTGAGGAAACTCCCTATGTTTTCCATAATGTCTGCACCAGTCTGCATTCCTACCAGCATTGTACTAGGGTTCCCTTTTTTCCATATCCTCACCAGCACTTGTCCTTTGTTACTGGTAGCCATACTGACAGTTGTGAGGTGGTATATAATTGTTGCTTTAATTTGCATCTCATTGTGTTATGCCCAGAGTTCGGGGTCCCCAATAATCCACCACCAGGGAGCCTCTTCCGATGCAAAAGCAAGGAGTCTTTTATTAATCAAACCTAGGTTTGGCTCCCAGCCTCTGTCCGACGCAGCGGTAAGGCGAGAGAGCTTGTCACAGGAGAACAAAGGTTACTTAGGGCTAATTATTTAGGTGGGCTTAGGGGGTGACGTGGGTTACAGAGATTGGCCATTTAGGTCAGGGTTTTTCAACAGGGTCTTACAGCACAAAGGTCAGGAAGTGACCAGCACATTCTGAGCCTTGGGCTGTTCCCCACTATAGCCTTATCAGGACCTTAGCTGCATTCCTGGAGCTTCATTGGTCCACTCTGGTGGTGGTTGGGGGAGTTAGAACAATACTGGCATTCTTGTGGTCACTCAGAAAAGGAGGGGGCTTGGGCTGAGGGCCCAGCCCTACAAGGCAAGATAGAGGAGAGGGAGGAGAGTATGTTTCTGCTTTGCCCTTTCAATTGATGATCAGTGTCTTTCACCATTTTCTCACATGTCTCTTGGCCATCTTATCCACATTGCAGCCCAGGCAGAGCTGACACTTCGAATGGCCCCAGAAGCAGATGCTCTTAAATAGTGATGTCTGTTTTGAGACATTAACTTCCTTCAGTGGAGGCAGGTTAGATGAGTTAGACACTTGAGCAACCTCTGCAAGCTACATTTAGCCTGAAGGAGACAGATGCCTAATGGCCTGAAAGAAGACACAATGCCTGCCATTCAGAAGAGAGCTGGTCCTGAAGAAAGATATGCAAAACCAGCAGCTAAAGGAAGCCAAGCGGGTGCCCCAGAAACAAAGTTATCCTTGAAATCACCTCCCCTGAAGGCAATGGAGGGTCCTGAGTATACTTGGTGTTTTCGTGGGCTAATTGCCCTCAAAACCAGTTCTGGAATCAGGTAAGGAAATACAGGATCCTGGCGGTGGAGCCGGGGAACTACATTACCCAGAAGGCCGCGCGTGGATTGCCACCAGGCTGAGCCAATGGAAGCTCAGAAAGGTCGTTTCCCTTTTTCAAGTTCTGGTGTGCAGGACCAGTAGTCTTTTCTCCATTTTGTCTTAAGTTGTTGGCAGTACCTGTTCGCAGAGTCCCGTGGAGAAGGCTGGAGAGTGTGCTCCCCGCATCCCAGCCCATGGTGGGAGCTCCAGTGGTGCTCACAGCGCACACATGGGATTGAAGCTCGGAGTCGCCACCAGACCCGCTCAGGGCCGGGACAGGGACCGCCATTCCTGCAGCGCTTCTGCTCTCGCTCCGCTCCGACTACCGAGTGCAATGGCAGCGCCCGTGCTGAGGAGCTGGGCTGAGGTGAGTTTGTGTCCCCCAGGCCCTCACCGCCTCTTACACCGAAAAGCACAGCCCGGGTGCAGGCGCCTGTCCGGTCCTGCAGTTCAGTCCGCTAAGAGGACCCTGAGGAAGGTGGAGGGGAGAGGAGTGTTGTGGCTTCTGAGGACACAGCAAGTGCAGGGCAGAGAGGACGGGGTGACTTGCATCTGAAGGTCCCTGAGGATGTGGCTGTGAGTATTGACGGAAAGATCAGAGGCTGCAGGGAGGACGGCACAGACTCATTCGGGGCTTTCCCGGGTGTGGGGTCCATCAGGGGCCTGGGGTGGTCCTGGATCCGGCTGGAGGACAAGCTCTCTACACACCATATGCCAAGTTCATGGGTGAGTCCAGCGACACCCAGTGGCATTGGAGCAGGAAGCGGGCAGAGCTGAGGGAGTGAACCTGGGGTCTGAAGATGGGAAGGGGCTAAACATTACCCAGTGGTGTGCACATCTGGAGGAAGTGTGAGCTGGTGGTCCCGGGACCTGGTGTGGGGATTTAACGGTGAAGCATAAACCCATGATTGGCTTTGTGTTGGATTCAGTATCTAGGAGACTGCAGTGGTTTGCTTGGCAGGAAGGCTGGGGCCCAGCAGGCATCGCCCAGACCTTAAATGGCATTGCTCTCTCCCCTCCCCTCCCCCAATCCTTCCCTCCCAACCCAGCTGCTCTGCTGAGGGCCATCACAGTGAGTAATGGGACTGTGATGAGAGAGCAGCCTGCACTGGCATTAGGGCCTGGTGTCCACACTAACCCGGTGCCCTGGAAGACGTTGAGGGTGGACAAGATGTGTAAGGAGTAGCATTTCTGGTTCTCAGAAAGGCAGGTCTGGTTTCAGTTGTCTCGATTTTGACAGGTTGGCGTGACCTTTGAGGACATTGCCCTGTACTTCTCCAGGGAGGAATGGAGCCTCCTTGATGAGGGTCAGAGACAGCTGTACCTGAATGTGATGCTGGAGAACTTTGAACTTCTATCCTCCCTGGGTAAGACCCTCACTCTCACCAGAGACCTGGACTCCGCTTTGAGGTTTCCCAGGCCCCAACCCCCAGGTGTGCTCTGTCCTCCCATGTAGACTGTGGAACTGCTGGATTTTCCAGTTTCCCGGGTAGTTGCTGTCCTGGGGAGGGTTGATCTGATTCCACTGCTCCCTTCTATTCCTGAAGTCCCAATACTCCCCGCTGCACTAAATTCACAGGGAAGGACTTGTAGTTGGTAGTGTTGTAGACATCTAAGGAATTCCACCTTAATTAGTGAAGAAAACATTTTCTGAAGAAAAAATAAAAAACAAAGCATTTTCTGTATTCCTATTTGTCATGCATAAATATTATTTGAAAAATTGTCTCTACATCCTTATCCAGTTTATTAACTAAGTTTTTTTAGTTAAAGAATCTTTGAAATACCTTGTATATTTTATATATTAATTGCTTATTACATACAGGAACACATAATTTTTTTTCTCCAAAGTCCATGTTTTTGGAAACCCTGCATTCATCAGGTCTAGTGCCACCATGTTTCTAGCAAGCTCAGGTGCTTGTTACTAGTACTTAGCAATTAAATATTGTTAATGAAGTTATATAGACTTTGCTTTTGATGCAGAGTCATTGCATTGTTCTTAGCCAGCAGTATAGTGTTAACATCCCTTCATTATTCCCAGGGGACTCCAACTATTTGTGTAAATGTCTGTCTATATCGCAATATTAGCTTTATTGTGCTAATCAGAGCTGAATCCACAATATCTCCAAGAGATTCCTTCATATGATTTGCAAGTATTTTCTCCTGTCCTCTTGATTGCCTTTCATTGCGTTTTGTTTATTGCTGTCGTGCAGTGAAGGCACTATTTTTCTTTTTTTTAAAAAATATATTTTATTGATTTTTTTACAGAGAGGAAGGGAGAGAGACAGAGAGTCAGAAAAATCGATGAGAGAGAAACATCGATCAACCGTCTCCTACACATCTCCTACTGGGGATGTGCCTGCAACCCAGGTACATGCCCTTGACCGGAATCTAACTGGGGACCCTTCAGTCCGCAGGCCTACGCTCTATCCACTGAGCCAAACCGGTTTTGGCTATTTTTCTTTATTTGTTGCAGTGTTGACTTTATTTTTTCTATTTTGTGTGGTGGTTGGTGTCACATTCAGGAAATCCTGTCCAAAAGGAACCTCCAAAACTTTTTCTCTAGGTTGTCCTGAAGAATTTTAAGTTTTAGCGCTGACATTTTATTCTGTCCTGCAGGTTGAGTTAAATTTTATCAGCAATGTCCAACTTTTGTTGTTTTACATGGGCATGATTATTACCAGCCCCATTCATTGAAGAAATTATCTTTCCTTCCTTCTGTGGCTGCTGCTTTGTCAATGATACTTGAAAGTATGTGCCTGGTCTTATTTCTATGTGTTTTTTGTTCTGTTCTGTTGATGTATGTGTCTGTGTTTCTCCAGCAACACACTGTTTGCTTGCTTTCTCTTTGTAATAAAATGAAGTCAGGAAGTGTGATGCCACCAGCTTTGTTCTCCCTCAAGATTGATTTTGTTAATGGAGGTTTTGATTCCATTGCAAGATTCTCTATTGATGTTTTTGTAAAATGCCATTGGAATTATTGGGATTGCATTTAATCTGTAGATTGCTTTGTGTACTACAGCTGTCTCCACCATATTTCATTTCCAGATCCATGAACACAGGTTGTCTTTCAAGTTATTTGTGTTTTCTTCCATTCCTTTCATCACTGTCTTATAGTATTCAATGTACAGATGTTTAACATTTGGGTTGAATTTATTCCTGCGAATTTTATTGTTTTTTTTGTTTTGTTTTTAATATATTTTATTGATTTTTTTACAGAGAGGAAGGGAGAGGTATAGAGAGTTAGAAACATCGATGAGAGAGAAACATTAATCAGCTGCCTCCCGCACACCTACCACTGGGGATGTGCCCACAACCAAGATACATGCCCTTGATCAGAATCAAACCTGGGACCATTAAGTATGCAGGCCTACGCTCTATTCATTGAGCCAAACCAATCAGGTTCCTTCATCATTTTTCTATCAAAGAATATATTGTTAGTATGTAGAAATTGAACTCGTATTTATATGTTTATGTTGCATCCTGTAACCTTTCTGAATTTAATTCTTTATTCTTCTATTATCTTCACCCGAATAGTGAGAATATTTTTTTCATTGATTGGTTTTTTTAAAGAGAGCGTGGGATACAGAGAGAGAGAGACAGAAATCGATGGGTTCCCTCCCACATGTGCCCCACTGAGAGTGTGGATCGGACCAGCAACCCAGTACCTGCCTTTGACTGGGAATTGAACCCTTGTCTTCCAGTGCACAAGCTAGCACGCTCATCAGTGAGCCACACTGGCTAGGGCTTTATATTCTTTAAATTATATATATATATATATATATATATATATATATATATATATATATATTTTTTTTTTTTTTTTTATTTCCTAGAGGAAGGGGAGAGAGAGATAGAAAGATCAGTGATGAGAGAGAGTCATTGATCAGCTGCCTCCTGCATGACCCCCAATCATGATTGAGCTTGCAACCAGTGCAGGTGTCCTAACAAAGAATTGAATTGTGACCTCCTAGTTCATGAGTCAATGCTCAATCAGTGAGACATACCGGTAGCATTTATTTATTGATTTGAGAGACTGGAAGGGAGACAGAAAAGGAGGGAAACACTGATCAGCTGTTCTACCCATCTATGTATTCATTGGTTGTCCCCTACATGTGCCCTGATGGGGGATCAAATCCACAACCTTTGTGCATCAGGAGCGCACACTCACCAACTGAGCCACCTGGACAGGATTCTGAATTTGTTTATTAATTTCAGAAGGTCATAGTGGGATCTTGACCAATTTCTCTATGGAGGATCATGTCATGTGCTAACATCAACATCTCTTATGATGCATTGTGGTTCATCGTGATAGGTATTAATGTCTTATCTTTCATGTATTGTTTTTCTAAAATATATTTTATTAATTTTTTAAGAAATAAATCTTTATTGTTCAGATTATTACAGTTGTTCCTCTTTTTTACCCCCATAGCTCCCCTCCACCTGGTTCCCACCCCATCCTCTGCCCTTACCCCTCACCCCCACTGTCCTCATCCATAGGTGTACGATTTTTGTCCAGTCTCTTCCCACACCCCTCACTCCCCTTTTCCCCTGAGAATTGTCAGTCCACTCCCTTTCTATGCCCCTGATTCTATTATATTCACCAGCTTACTCTGTTCATCAGATTTTTTATTCACTTGATTTTTAGATTCACTTGTTGATAGATATGTATTTGTTGTTCATAATTTTTATCTTTTCCTTTTTCTTCTTCTTCCTCTTCTTTTTTTTTTGAAATATATTTTTATTGAATTTTTACAGAGAGGAAGGGAGAGGGATAGAGAGTTAGAAACATCCATGAGAGAGAAACATCAATCAGCTGCCTCGGTTGTCAGTTCGATCATTTAGGCCGCCAGGGCCCCTAGCTGTTTATATAATTAGATTCCTTTTACATAGAGAGGAAGAGAAATGGAGAAAGAGAGAGAGAGATAGAGGTGGGGGAGAAAAATCAATCGGCTGGCTGCCTTCTGCACACATGTAAACCGGATATGAAAGCCTCATTCTGATATGTGCTCTAACCGAGAATGGAACCCTCCACCCTTTGATACACTGGAGAATGCTCCACCCAACTGAGCCACACTGACCAGGGCAATCTGTGGTGTTTAAAATAAAAAATTTCCAGTTTTTTAGAGAACAGGCCACTAGGATGAATGAGAATAGAAGCACAGTGGCTGATAGTGGTAACGCTAACCCGTTATTTTTATTTATTTATTTAAATATATTTTTATTGATTTCAGAAGGGAGAGAGAGTGATAGATAGAAACATCAATGATGAGAGAGAATCATTGATTGGCTGCCTCCTGCACGCCCCCCAGCGGGGACGAAGCCTACAACCCGGTCATGTGCCCTTGCCCGCAATGGAACCTGAGACCCTTCCGTCTAAAAGCTGATGCTCTATCCACTGAGCTAAACCAGCTAGGACTAACACTTTTGTTTTAATACATTTTTATTGATTTCTCAGAGGAAGGGAGACAGAGAAAGAGAGACAGACAGAGAGACACATTAATGATGAGAGAGTATCACTGGTCAGCTGCCTCCTGCATGCTCCCTTACTGGAACTGAACCCACAAAAAACTCGGCCTGTGACCTTGACTGGAATGGAACCTAGGACCTTTCAGTCCCCAGGCTTACACTCTATCCACTGAGTAAACTAGCTAGGGCTGACCCTTGCTGTATTTATTTATTTACTTAGTTCGTTAGTTATTATTAACCCTTGTGTTAGACCTTAGGTATTCTCAAATGTCCTTCCTCACCCAGTTTCCTGTCTTCCTTTCTATGCAGTTGTCCTTATTTGGTATTCAGTATTATTGTTTGTCTTCATGGTACTGTTATTCCCATTTCCTGTGGGATTTTTTTTCATGGATAGCTGTCTACTTACTCTGGGATGGGGAAAGAGTCTCTCTCTCTCATTTTGCCATCTTGCTGATGTCACTCTCATAGGTCTTTTGTCTGTGATCTCCTTTGTGCTTTGTTGTTCTACCACAGTGCTGACCATACCTCATTTTAGTTTTTCTTTTAAGATTTGCATCATTTATCCCATGCAATGGCTCAACTGGGATTTAAGAGGCAGAATCCTTTGTGCATCACAGGAGAAACATGACTTTATCAATGACAGGCTAGACCAGGGGTCCTCAAACTTTTTAAATAGGGGGCCAGTTCACTGTCCCTCAGACTGTTGAAGGGCCGGACTATAGTTTAAAAAAAACTATGAACAAATTCTTATGCACACTGCTATATCTTATTTTGAAGTAAGAAAACAAAACGGGAACAAATACAATATTTGTATTTGCATGTGGCCCGCGGGCCATGGTTTGAGGACCTCTGGGCTAGACCCAGAGGCAGTCTTGCCTTGGCGAAGGGCTGTCGGGGCAGTTTTCACACCTGGGCTTTGTTACATTCATAACTAGGAACCCATTTTGTTCAACAGTGTTTTCTTACCATTGCCCACTCCTCACCCAATTCTACTTCTTCTTGCTTGATGTTGACACTTTTCAGTTTTAATACTGATCATTCTACTTGGATTCCCAGCCCATGGATAACCTTAACCTCTCTAAACTTTGCACCTCTACCTCTTTCACACATCTCACTTTATTGCACTCCAATATTGTTCCATGCCTTTAGGCCTTAGAGTGCACATGTATTATTATATTGCCGCTGAACATCACGTGCTCTAATATGATTGATCATTTATGGTTTTGAACACATTGGAATTATTCTACACGGACTCATATCACCAGCATGAAAGGTCCTAAAGGAAGCCATCTGTGGAGTAATAACGAGCAGACACTACCTCTCTTCTTTTTGTGCCAGCCTATGCTTCTGTCCTCCCTTAGTGAGATTTTCCTCATCCAGTGACCTTTTGGGCCATGTTATATATAACAGCCATTTCCTGAGAGTCTGACTCACTTGTCTTGAAAATCATTGTAGGGAATCGTGTCCAGTCATGACAGATAAACATGTGTGTTGAAGATATTCTGTTTTTATCAGGTCAACATGCACTTCACCTACATTTCCTTTTGTTCAGGTTGCTGCTGTGGAGAAGAGAATGTGGAGGTCCTCACTGAACAAAAGGGTTCTGGAAGATTGTCACAGGCAAGGAATCCAAATTTATCCTTGTCTTCCCAGAAGAGCCACCCCTGTGAGAGTTGTGGGCTAGTCCTGGGAAACATTTTCCATGTGATACAGCTGCAGGGAACACAACACAGACAGATACTGTTGAGCTGTGGGGCATGTGCAAAAAGATTTTCTTTGTGTGCAAAATTTCACCAGCAGCTTGTGAGAGAGAAGACTTTCATTAGAGGTGTAGAAAGGCTGTCACTTGCAAACAGCTGGAAGTTCAATGTGTCCCAGAATCATTTCACATGCAGGGATGTTGGGCAGGTTGTCCTTACTGGGTCAGGACATCTCCACCTAAAGGCTACTCATACTCAGACCAGGGACAGTCCAAATGCTATTTTGATGCGTGCAGTGGCGTTTCAAAGGAGAAAAAATTATTTCAGCAGAAAAGAATGTAAGAAAGACATTAGTTGCTCCCACATGTTTATTCAGCGAAAAGGTGTCCATCTTGGAAGTGGTTGTTGTGTGTGCTCTTAATGTGGTAAATATTTTACCAAATTTTCTGGTTTTCATTTTCAACAGAGAAGTCACACTGGAGAAAAGCATTATAAATGCTGTGAATGTGGGAAATCTTTTACAAGTAGCCATGCTCTCCAATATCCTCAGAGAGTTCACACTGGAGAAAAGACCTATCAATGCAGTGAATGTGAGAAAGCTTTTACCGCTAAGACCCAACTTCATCGACATCTGAGACTTCATTCGGGAGAAAAGCTTTATAAATGCAGTGAATACGGAAAAACTTTTACGCAGAGCACTGTCCTTCGTGATCATCAGGTAGTTCATACAGGTGAAAAGCCTTTTCAGTGCAGTGAATGTGGGAAATCTTTTACCCGGAGCACTCACCTTCGTTTTCATCAGAGAGTTCATACAGGAGAAACGCCTTATAAATGCACTGTATGTGGGAAATCTTTTAAAACGAGCAATGGTCTCCAATATCATCAGAGAGTACACACTGGAGAAAAGCCTTATCAATGCAGTGAATGTGGAAAATCTTTTACCTCTAAGACCATACTTTGTCAACATCAGAGAATTCATTCGGGAGAAAAGCCTTACAAATGCAGTGAATGTGGGAAGTCTTTTATTCAGAGCACTGAACTTCGTTATCATCACAGACTTCATACAGGAGAAAAGCCTTATAAATGCAGAGAATGTGGGAAATCTTTTACCCATAGCTCCACTCTTTATTATCATCACAGACTTCATACAGGGGAAAAGCCTCATAAATGCAGTGAATGTGGAAAATCTTTTACACGTAGCAGTTCTCTCCAATATCATCAGAGTGTTCACACTGGAGAAAAGCCTTATAAATGCAGTGAATGTGGGAAATCTTTTTTCGCTAAGACCGACCTTCATCATCATCAGAGAGTTCATACTGGAGAAAAGCCTTATAAATGCAGTGAATGTGGAAAATCATTTAAAAGTAGAAAAGGTCTCCAATATCATCAGAGAGTTCACACTGGAGAAAAGCCTTATCAATGCAGTGAATGTCAAAAATCTTTTACCACTAAGACCGTCCTTCATCGTCATCAGAGAGTTCATACGGGAGAAAAACCTTATAAATGCAGTGAATGTGGAAAATCTTTTACAAGTTGCAATGGTCTCCAATATCATCGGAGTGTTCACACTGGAGAAAAGCCTTATCAATGTAGTGAATGTGGGAAATCTTTTACCCAGAGCACTGCCCTTCATTATCATCAGAGACTTCATACAGGAGAAAAGCCTTATAAATGCAGTGAATGTGGAAAATCTTTTACAAGGAGCAGTGGTCTTCAATATCATCAGAGAGTTCACACTGGAGAAAAACATGAGTGCAATTAATATGATGTATCTCTCTGCCAAATTTCTAAATTCGCTCTGCACATATGAGTCCAAATGTGAGAAATTTCTTAGATGTGTAGGAAATGTAGTATCTTAGGTAGGACTTAACAGTAGTACAAGAAAATTTGTGAGTCCTCATTTTTCTGAATTTTATCTGATACATTTAATCACCTACATTATGTAAAGTTCCCATAAGTGTTTTTGTCTTTGTTTTTATGTTGGAACACTATGTAATTATGTTGCACGTTCTAATATACAGAGATGTCCTGCCAGATCTGTGTCCCTGCATATTTCTGTTGAAGGTATTTCACGTGAACCACCTATAAGGTCCCTACAGATGGCGTCAATCACCATCGTCATGGGCCCAGGGAAGCAAAGTCTGTTTTCTTTGTTGAAGAAAATGAGGAATACCTGAGCCCATAGTTATTTCTTTTTTCCCTGTCATGCGTTGCCACATAGAACTCATTACTGTTGGCCCCAGTAAACATAATGTTGCAGAGGGAATGCTTTCCCTGCATGCCAGTGATGAATTTATTGAGTGCCTGAGTCATCAGTGGAAGAACTGCCAGTCTCATGTCTCTTTGGTTTGTACAATAATGAAGGCTTTTTCCTAAGACTTCTTTAATATTGGATATTTTAGCCGAACCGGTTTGGCTCAGTGGATAGAGCGTCAGCCTGCGGACTCAAGGGTCCCAGGTTCGATTCTGGTCAAGGTCATGTACCTTGGTTGCAGGCACATCCCCAGTAGGGGGCGTGCAGGAGGCAGCTGGTGGATCTCTCTCATCGATGTTTCTAACTCTCTATCCCTCTCCCTTCTTCTCTGTAAAAAAATCAATAAAATATATTTTTAAAAAATATTGGATATTTTATTTACTGTTTGGGTTAGCTTTAAGGAGATCGGAGCTCTCCAAGCATGATGAGGTGAACAACTTTTATGGGGTCTCAAACCTTTTTGCCCTTGGGGCAACAGTATGGTGCAGAAATTAACTCAGCAGTTTTTGGCAAATTTACACTGCTGCCTATATTTTCCTAGGAAATACTCTGGACTCTCTAATCCTCATGTGATGTCTGGATGCTTTGTGACACGGAGATCACTCCAAAGAGGGGGTAGCTGTGACAACCTCAAGTATGTCTGGGAGCATGAATTTTTTTCTTGTTTGCAAGGAATGCCAATACATGTGAAGGGTATGTCTTGCCCAGGTCTTGCAGAGGGCCATGTGCCCTAATGCCTACAATTTCACAGGTGATGGTCACTGGTTTGAGGACAATGGCATTCAGGGGAAACCCTTTCACTACAGAAACACTGACCTAATTATTGTTGGACAAGACTGCAGCCCATTAGATGGAATGGTCCTCGCCTAACTGTGCATCCAGGAATTATTTTGGGGAAAAGACTACAAGAGCTGTGTGTACACAGATCGGAGGGACCCCAGGCATGTTTATCTTTTGTGGAGCATTCATTGTCATTGATTATAATTGAGATGTTTTGTGGCTCTTGTAGCTTCTCAGATGTTCCCATCAGAGAGCCATTGGTGCTCAGGCAGTAAAACAAAGATGGAAGCAAAGGCTGTCTATAGTCCAAGGATGTGGCTTTTGTGGGTTTGGGTGAAAGTTCTTCATTGTTTGTTATATTTTCTCTACTGACATGAGACCCTCACCCAGAGGGCATATGAATGTGGAATGAATATAAAGTTGTGAAACCTGTTCTTCTAAAGTAGATGAACGTACATTTGTTTTATCTTGAACCATTTTTAACAGCTGTAATGAGTAAGTTACATGTGTTAAGTATAGTGTTTCATAAATCTTGACATGTGCATTAAACTGAAACCATCATTATAGTCATAATGCTGACTATATGTTTTACTGTGTAATTGCTTCATGACCTATTTTAACCTGTCCCTTTTCTTCAAAGCTTTCCTAGTTTCCGTGGATTTACATTCCATTTTCATAGAGAACTTTATTTTTTAAGTATTTTTTGCTTTAATTGATTTTTCATATACTTGTGGATTTATTCAAGTTATGTTAGTAACTCAACTTTTTTTCTGATAGATATTCTTTTTCAAAAATAATATATTTTATTGAGGAAACTTTCGAGTACACTTGGTGTGAGGTGGAGGAGCAGCTGCTGCCTCAGCTGCACGCAGCAACACCCTCTTTCCAGCTCCTCCACACCTGCCTCGGCCTGCTCACCGGCTGTCAAATATGATGAAAGCAACCACTTACTATGATGTTTTGGGGGTCAAACCCAGTGCCACCCAGGAAGAACTGAAAAAGGCTTATAGGAAGCTGACCTTGAAGTACCAACTTGATAAGAATTCAGATCAAGGGAGAGAAGTTTAAACAGATTTCTCAAGCTTACGAAGTGCTCTCTGATTCTGCTTCCTGAGTGTGTCCCTTATGTATGTGAGGAATTGAAGTCTGCCTTTTTTTGGGTTGGGCTGCAAAAGCACAAGAGTTTCTCTTTGTGCCACTGGCACGGCTTGGGCGGGGATGTAAATTGAGTAGGGTGGGGTCTGTGGGAGACACCAGGGTGGAGCAAAGGGCAATGGCATCTCCGAGACTCCTCGGCTCTCCGCGACTCCCTGCGCATCTCAGCGTCCCTGAGTGCCAGCGAGCAGCTTTGCGAAAAAGCCTCCCTCATTCTCCGACCTGCTGCAAGGCCGTCCCACCACTCCCCGTAGGGGTCTGGGACCTCAGAGTCCTGCTGAGTGGATTTGACAGTCTGTAACCCCTTCCAATTGAAAAAAACCATGCATCCAGTTGCAGCCCGCCTGGCGCGTGACTCCGTACCTCTGTTCTTGGAGCCTCTGCGTATCCTACTCAGTCTCAATGCTGTTCTTTATTTCCTTCCCGTCGTAGAGCTTCCACAGGGCCAGCCTTCCCATGGTTCTGAAAGACAGCTGTTTGTCTTATAGTTGGTAGTTTCTCTTTTTTTAAATATATTTTATTGATTTTTTACAGAGAGGAAGGGAGAGAGATAGAGAGCCAGAAACATCGATGAGAGAGAAACATCGATCAGCTGCCTCCTGCACATCTCCCACTGGGGATGTGCCCGCAACCCAGGTACATGCCCTTGACCGGAATCAAACCTGGGACCTTTCAGTCTGCAGGCCGACGCTCTATCCACTGAGCCAAACCGGTTTCGGCTATAGTTGGTAGTTTCGATGCTGTTGTGGGAGGCAGCATGCACAGGTCCGTACCCTACACCGCCATCTTGGTTCTCCCCATCTGATATTTTCTCTTGGTACAAATTTCAGGAATTGTCACTGAGTCCAAGAATACATCTCAGGTTACTTTAATATATTTTAGAGATGAAGGCATAATTTGTTTGTATGCATTCCTTCTTTATTACTTTTTATATTTCCTTGTGGGCTCACTTGGCACCTTCACCTAGTTGCTCTCACTTGAACAGGAACTTTTGTTTAAGTGTTGTTACCACCATCTAGCGGTAGGACAGCAAAACCTGGTCATGGTGGTTCAGGTTTGTTGCTTGTTTTTTTATGCGGTCCTTCTCGGATCCTTTAACATGCAATGTAGACGATTATGGCCTGAAAGTGAACTGTGGCATGCACACTCGCCATGTTTGGCCAGGGCAGCCTCTCTTTATGCAGAGCCGTCAGACCTCTCAATGGGGCCAGTGAATAACACTCACTGCTGGCATTTTATATACAGTAGTGAATAAGTGATGGACTGTAACGATAATATGCTCACTACTTGCTATTGTTTTTGTTTTAATATTCAAGTATAATAGTGTTTTAAAAGTTATATGAAGAATAAACTCAAATACTGAAATATAAAAGCTCTGAAAAAAATATTTACATATATTTTATTGATTTTACAGAGAGGATGGGAAATGGGTAGAGAGTTAGAAACATCACTCAAGCCATCAGCTGCCTCCTGCACTGCCCCTACTGGGAATATGCCTGCAACGGATGTACATGCTCTTGACCAGAATCAAATCTTGGACCCTTTGGTCCACAGGCCAGCACTGTATCCACTGAGCGGAACTAGTTAGGGCTCTGATAGATATTCTTATCATTGATATATCACCATCAGTTTGTCCATTTTAATAAATATTTGGTTATTTCTAACAAAGCTGGTGCTAAGATTTCTGTATAATTTCTCCTATGTATATAAGTGTTATTTACCTTTGTCAAAAATTCGGTGCATAGTCTTGGTTTTTGAGTAGATGAATGTTTAAATTTACCGACATTAGCAAATTGTTATCTAAATAGAATATTCCACCAGGGCTAGTGTGGCTCGGTGCTTGGCCATCATCTCATGCAGCACAGGGTTGTAGAGATGATTGCCAGTGGGGATATGTGCCTGGCTTGTGGTCTATATCCACAGAAGTGGGTGTGCAGGGGGCGGCTCGCTGATATGGCACTCTTCCATCAATGTTTCTCTCCCTCATCCTTCCCTCTAAAAATTACTAAGCTATTCTTTAAAAATAGAAAATAAACTTTAACTGATTGCAGTTTTTTACATTTTCAGCAGTGTGTTAAGTATTCACATTCTCCACATCCTAGAGAATAATTTGTTCAGTCAATCATAATTGATTTAAACTTTTTTTTTGAGACGTTTGTTGTGCTGCTTCATTGTTTGATTGTATTTTTTCTAGGAATGTATGCTGAGCCTTTTCTCAGAAGCGTGTTTGCTGAGCCTGTATCTTTCTTAAAACAACATATGTTCTGCCTAATGTGCTATGTGTTTAGGCAATTTTCTTTAACAATAGGATTCTGGAACAACAAAGATGGATGTTGGCATATCACTCATTTTGTGCATTTTTACTTTAAAAAATAAACATTTTTAGCCCTAACTGGTTTGGCTCAGTGGATAGAGCGTCGGCCTGCGGACTGAAAGGTCCCAGGTTCGATTCCGGTCAAGGGCATGTACCTTGGTTGCGGGCACATCCCCAGTAGGGGGTGTGCAGGAGGCAGCTGGTCGATGTTTCTCTCTCATCGGTGTTTCTGACTCTCTAACCCTCTCCCTTCCTCTCTGTAAAAAAATCAATAAAATATATTTTTAAAAAATAATAAATAAATAAAATAAACATTTTTTTGTATTGGAATGATATGTTTTAATATTTTTTTCCTTAAAAAATATTTTAATTGCCCTAGCTGGTTTGGCTCAGTGAATAGAACATCAGCCTTCCGACTGAAAGGTCCAGGGTGAGTTTCTAGTCAAGGGCAGGTGCCCAGGTTGCGGGCTTAATCCCCAGTGTGGGGGCTGCAGGAGGCAGCCAATCGGTCATTCTATCTCATCATTGATGTTTCTCTCTACCTCTCCCTTCCTCTCTGAAATCAATAAAAATATATTTTAAAATATTTTAATTCTACTAAGTTAATAAATATATTTAATTGATTTTTCAAATATTTTATTGATTTCATAGACCAATGGTCGGTAAACTGCGGCTCGCGAGACACATGCGGCTCTTTGGCCCCTTGAGTGTGGCTCTTCCATAAAATACCACGTGTGGGCGTGCACGTACAGTGCAATTGAAACTTCATGGCCCACGTGCAGAAGTCGGTTTTCGGCCTTGGCGAGTCTATTTTGAAGAAGTACTGTTGATATTTGTCTCTGTTGACTAATGAGTTTGCCAACCATTGTTCATAGACCAAGGGAGATGGAGAGAGAGAGAGAAAAAAAAAACAATGATAGGCAGGTGAAGGGGGCTTAGTCGACCTATGGACCAGGAGGTCACAGTTCCATTGCCCCTCAGGGCACGTGCATGGGCCCCCTACTAGATCACCAGGTGGGGCTTGCAGGAGGCAGCTTATCACTGATTCTCATCATTGATTTTTCTATTTTTCTGACTCCCTTCCTCTGTGATATCAATTAAAAATTAAAGAAAATTGTGTCCCTTATCTTAAAAAAGAAAAGGAACATTAATGATGAGAGGGAATCATTGATTGCTGCTTCCTCCACACCCTGCTGGGGATGGAGCCTGCAATCCGGGCATGTGCTCTGACTGGGAATCTATCCAAGGAACTCTTTGTGCATGGGTTGAAGCTCAAGCTCTGACCCATGCCAGCTGGGTGAGTCATTACCTTTTAAATGCTATGCCCTGTGCAATGAACATTTTTAATTTTAACCTGCACTACTAACATTCTCCATTGCTTTCAGAACACCAGTCATCTGATCCTGCACTAAGCCCTTGCTCTATCCACTGAGCCAAACCAGTTAGGGCGAAATTTCCTTCTTTACAGACTCCTAAGGGCACAATCTCCAAACACAGAAGACCTCAGGTCCGCAATTATTATTGTTGTTGTGTCAAATATTATGTGTTAACTGTTGGAGAACATTTTAAAACTAAGTTTTTGTCTATTTTTTTGTTTTTATTTAATCCTAGAGATTTCCCTCCTCATTCCCCCCACTCTAATTTATCACCGGTGAATTTCATGTAACCCCCATATGTCTTCTTTTTTGAGTATAATGTATAAAAAAGCTGCAAAAGTGTCATTCTCCTGACCATTGTTCAACCTGTTGTTATTTTGCTTCCTGGCAAATGTCGCCGACTTGGGTCATATAAACTTAGAAGAATTCTCCACATGTTTGGACATTTCTTACAACAACACCAAAAGCAATTGACTCATGTGAAGCAGGCGAAGGTTACATGGAGGGGTGTCAGCATTTCCAGGGACTCAACTGACGGAAGACAGATTTATAAACACAAATGTAGTACAGACCCAGAACCCAGCAAGCTAGAGCTTTCCCCTTGCTTCCAGGGAACAGAATAAAATGCTCGAGGCTCAGGAGACTTTGTTTTTATTGTGTGTCTGCCTGTGTTTTTAATCCTTACCTGAGGATGTTTCTTTTTTTTTTCTTCTTAAATATATTTTATTGTTTTTTTACAGAGAGGAAAGGAGAGGGTTAGAGAGTTAGAAACATCAATGAGAGAAAAAAAATCGATCAGCTGCCTCCTGCACACTCCCCACTGGGGATGTGCCCGCAACCAAGGTACATGCCCTTGACCGGAATCGAACCTGGGACCCTTGAGTCCGCAGGCCGATGCTCAATCCACTGAGCCAAACCAGTTAGGGCAGAGGACGTTTCTTTTGACCCTTCCCCACTTTCCCTCTAAGATTCTGTAGTAATTCCATGCTTCCATGTCTCTGAATCCACTCCATCAGTTTTTTGTTAATTAGATTCCAAATATGAGTGAGATCAAGTGATACTGTCTTCTCTGACTGACTTATTTCACTTAGCATGATGCTCTCAAGGTCCCTCTTTGCTGTGTGAAAGGGTAAGAGATTCTTCATTTTTACTGCTGCATGGTATTCCATGGTATAAATGTACCACAGTTTTTTACCCACTATTCTACTGATGGATACTTGGGCAGTTTCCAGATCTTTGCTATTGTAAATTGTGCTGCTAGGAACAGAGGGGTACATACATTCTATCTGATTGTTTCAAGTTTCTTAGGATATATTCCTAGGAGTAGTATCACTGAATTAAATGGCAGTTCCATATTAAAATTTTTGCAAAAACTCCAAACTGATTTCCATAATGGCTGTACCAGTTTGCATTCCTACCTGGGGTGTACTAGGGTTCCTGTTTTTCGACAACCTCCCCAGAACTTGTACTTGGTTGATTTGTTGATGATAGCCATTCTGACAGTTGTGAGGTGGTCTCTAATTGTTGCTTTAATTCGCATCTCTCTGATGATCAGTCACTTTGAGCATTTTTTCATAGGTTTCTTGGCCATCTTATCCACACTGCAGCCCAGGCAGAGCGGACACTTTTTAAAATATATATATATATTTTATTGATTTCAGAGAGGAATGGAGAGGGAGAGAGAGATAGAAACATCAATGATGAGAGGGAATCATTGATTGGCTGCCTCCTGCATGCCCCAAACTGGGGATGGAGCCCGCAACCAAGGCATGTGCCTTTGACCAGAAGCAAACCAGGGACCCTTCCATCTGCAGGCTGACACTCTATCTACTGAGCCAAACTGGCTAGGGCTACAGCTGACACTTTGGATGGGATTAGAAGCAGATGCTCTTAAGTATGAGTGTCTATTTTGTGACAGGAACTTTGTATAAGGAATTCAATGGAGGCAGGTCAGATCAAGTTAGACAATTGAGCCACCTCCCTCAGCTACATATGGCCTGAAGGAGACACATGCCAAATGTCCTGAAGAAAAAACATTGCCTCCCATTCAGAAAAGCAAGTTCTGAAGAAAGATATGCAAAACCAGCCGTGCAAGTGGTGGAGAAACAAACTTTCCCTGACATCACCTCCACTGAAGGCTCTTGAGGACCCCTAGTGTAGTTGGTGTGTAATTGGGTTCCATGACCCTAAATCAAGTCCTGGAGTCAACTGAGAAATATGGCACCCTGCCCTTGAAGTGAAAAAACTACAATACCCACAAGGCCGAGCGTGGAATGCCATCAAGCTGAGCCAATGGGGGCTCACAGAAGGCATTTCCGTTTGGTTGCTTCTGTAGGGCGGGACCGGTAGTCGTCCTGGGGGATTTTGTGTTTTCACGTTCTTGTCTCAGGCAGTCGGGAGTTCTTGGGCTCAGTCCCGTGGAGAAGGGCAAAGAGTGGTGCTCCCGCCTCACAACCAATCATCGGAGCCGCCAGTGGTGCTCACAGCTCACACTTGAGATTAAAGCTCGGAGTCGCCACCCGGACCCACGCCAGGGCCGGGACAGGGACCGCCATTCCCGCAGCGGCTTCTACTCCCGCCCGGCTCAGCCCACAGAGGGCAATGGTGGCGCCCCCGCTGAGGAGACGGGCTGAGGTGAGTCGAGTCCCCCAGGCCCTCACCGCCTCCTCACACACACACCACAGCCTGGGGAGGGCGCCTGTCCCGTCCTGCAGCTCAGTCCCGCGTGGAGGACCGTGAGGAAGGTGGAGGGGAGAGAGGAGTGTTGTGGCTTCTGAGGACACAGCAAGTGCAGGGCAGAGAGGACAGGGGTGACTTGCATCTGAAGGTCCCTGAGGATGTGGCTGTGAGTATTGATGGAAAGATCAGAGGCTGCAGGGAGGACGGCACAGACTCATTCGGGGCTTTCCTGGCTGTGGGGTCCATCCCGGGCCTGGGGTGGTCCTGGATCCGGCTGGACTACAAGCTCTCTACACGCCATATGCCAAGTTCATGGGTGAGTCCAGCGAGATCCAGTGGCATTGGAGCAGGAAGGGGGCAGAGCTGAGGGAGTGAACCTGGGGTCTGAACATGGGAAGG
Source organism: Myotis lucifugus (assembly GCF_000147115.1). NCBI lineage: Eukaryota > Metazoa > Chordata > Mammalia > Chiroptera > Vespertilionidae > Myotis > Myotis lucifugus. The sequence goes on along the minus strand of NW_005871460.1, from coordinate 654,636 downwards.
GGATAAACATTACCCAGTGGTGAGCACATCTGGAGGAAGTGTGAGCTGATGGTCCCGGGACCTGGTGTGGGGACTTAAAGGTGAAGCATAAACCCACGCTTGGCTTTGTCTTGGAGGCAGGATCTAGGCGACTGCAGTGGTGTTGCCTGGGAGGAAGGCTGGGGCCCTGCAGACCTTAAATGGCATTGCTCTCCACCCTCCCCTCCCCTAATCCTTCCCACCCAACCCAGCTGCTCTGCTGAGGGCAATCACAATGAGTATTGACTGTGACGAGAGAGCAGCCTGCACTGGCATTAGGGCCTGGTGTCTACAGTAACCAGGGGCCCTGGAGGAGGTTGAGGGGTGGGGGAAGGTGTGTAAGGAGTAGGATTACTGGTTCTCAGAAAGGCAGGTCTGCTTACAATTGTTTCCATTCTGACAGGTTGGTGTGACCTTTGAGGACATTGCCCTGTACTTCTCCAGGGAGGAATGGAGCCTCCTTGATGAGGGTCAGAGACAGCTGTACCTGAATGTGATGCTGGAGAACTTTGAACTTATATCCTCGCTGGGTAAGACTCTCACTCTCACCAGTGTCCTGCACTTGGCTTTGAGGTTTCCCAGGCCCCATCCCCCAGGGTGTGCTCTGTCCTCCCAGGTAGACTGTGGTACTGCTTGATTTTTCCAGTTTCCCGGGTAGTTGCTGTTCTGGGGAGGGTTGGTCTGCTTCTGCTGCTCCCTTCTATTCCTGAAGTCCCAATACTCCCCGCTGCACTAAATTCACAGGGAAGGACTTGTGGTTGGTAGTATTGCAGGAAGCTTAAAGGATTCCACCTTGATGAGTAAGAAAAGCATTTTTTAAATTATTTTTTTTTTTATTGCTTAAAGTATTACAAAGAGTATTACATATGTCTCCGTTTTTTCCCCGCCCTTGACAATCCCTTGGACTCCCCTACCCCCCAGTGTCTTATGTCCATTGGTTATGCTTATAAGAAAAGCATTTTCTATATTCCTATTGGTCACGTGTATATATATATATATATATATATATATATATATATATTTTTTTTTTTTAATCCAAAATGTGTTTATTGGGATGGTTTCCCACTCATCTTGATTTGAGGTGCGTTTAGTGCTGCTTCCTTCTGAAGGAGCATCCTTCTGTAAGCCTGGCTTTTCCTCCTGTTGGCTGACAGAGAACAGTGGAGCAACCAACGCACAAAACTACCGTTTGTGCATGGCTAAAGACGGTGGTGATTTTGTAGCATCCTGGGCACTTGACGTCCATGAAGTAGGAGTTGGGGCTCTGCACCAGGCGCTTCTTCTTGTGCTTCCTCTTCTCCTCCTCCGGGGAGGGGTGCAGGAGGTCCTTGGCGAGAGGCATGTCGTCGCGGGGAGGCCGTCACCGCCGGAAAAGCCGTGTATATATTTTTTATAAATTGTCTCCACATCCTTATGATGTTTATAAACTGTATTTTTTATTAGAGTGTTTTGAATACCTTGTAGATTTTATTTATTATTTGCTTATGACAGACAGGAACACATATTTTTGCATGTGCTTAGTAGATATTTGCAGATATTGCTCCCCACACACACTTTTCTACAAAGTCCATGTTTTTGGCAATCCTGTGTTCAGCAGGTCTAGTGCCACCATGTTTCTAGCAAGCTCAGATGCTTGGTCCCAGTGCTTAGCAATGAAATATTGTAAATGAAGTTTTATAGACTTTGCTTTTGAGGCAGAGTCACCGCATTGGTATTAGCCTGCAGTATAGTATTAACATACCTTCATTATTACCGGAGAACTCTAACTATTTGTGTGAATTTCTGTCTATATCACAATATTCGCTTTATTGTGCTGATCATAGCCGAATCCACAATATCTCTAAGAGATTCCTTCATATGGTTTGCAAGTATTTTCTTCTATTCTCTAGATTGCCTTTCATTTCACTTTGTTTATTGCTGTTGTACAGTGAAGACGGTATTTTTCTTTATTTGTGGCAGTGTGGACTGTTTCTTTTTTCTATTTTGTGCGGTGGTTGGTGTCACATTCAGAAACTCCTGTCCAAAACAAACCTCCAAAACTTCTTCTCTTGGTTGTCCTGAGGAGTTTTAAGTTTTAGCGTTGACATTCATTTCTGTCCTGCAGGTTCAGTTAAATTTTATCAGTGGTGTCCAGTTTTGTTGTTTTACATGTGAATGTCGATTTATACCAGCACCATTCATTGATGAAACTATCTTTCCCTTCTTCTGTGGCTACTGCTTTGTCAAAGATTACTTAAAAGTATGTGCCTGGGCTTATTTCTCTGTGTGTTTTGTTCTGTTCTGTTGATGAATGTGTCTGTGTTTCTAGAGCAACACACCGTTTGTTTGCTTTCTCTTTGTAATAAATTGAAGTCAGAAAGTGTGATGCCACCATCTTTCTTCTTGCTCAAGATTGCTTTGTTGCCCCATCGGGTTTGGGTCAGTGGATAGAGCATCCCCCGCGGACTGAAGGGGCCCAGATTCGATTCTGGTCAAGGGCAGGTACCTTGGTTGTGGCCACATCCCCATTATGGAGTGTTCAGCAGGCAGCTGATCGATGTTTTTCTCTCATCGATGTTTCTAACTCTCTATCCCTTTCCCTTCCTCTCTGTAAAAAATCAATAAAATATATTTTTTTTAAAAAGATTGCTTTTGTTAATGGAGGTCTTTTGATTTCATTTCCAGATTTTCTATTCATTTCTTTGTAAAATACCATTGGAGTTATTGGGATTGCATTTAATCTGTAGTTTGCCTTGTGTACTATAGCTATCTCCACCATATTTCATTTTCAGATCCATGAACACAGGTTGTCTTTCAACTTATTTGTGTTTTCTTTCATTCCTTTCATCACTGTCTTATAGTACTCACTGTACAGATGTTTCACATTTTGGTTGAATTTATTCCTTTGGGTTTTATTGTTTTTGATTCTTTTGTAAATTTCATTACATTCTTCATTATTCCATCAAAGAATTTATTATTAGGTTGTAGAAATGGAACTAATGGTTGCGTGTTTATTTTGCATCCTGTAACTTTTCTGAATTTAATTCTTTATTCTTCTTTCATCTTCACCCGAATAGTGAGGATATTTTTTCCACTGATTGTTTTTTGTTTTTTTTAGAGAGAGAGTGGGAAACAGACAGAGAGAAAGAGAAACATCGATTGGCTGCCTCCCACATGTGCCTCTACTATGAGTGGGGATGGGACTTGCAACCCAGGTATCTACCCTTGACTGGGAATCGAACCCTAGCCTCCATTGCACAAACCAGCACTGTCATCAGTGATGCACGGTCGCTAGGGATATTTATTTATTCTTGGATTTATTTATTTTTATTTTTTATTTTTTTTTAAATATATTTTATTGATTTTATACAGAGAGGAAGGGAGAGAGATAGAGAGTTAGAAACATCGATGAGAGAGAAACATTGACCAGCTGCCTCCTGCACATCTCCCACCGGGGATGTGCCCGCAACCCAGGCACATGCCTTTGACCGGAATCGAACCTGGGACCCCTCAGTCCACAGGCGACGCTCTATCCACTGAGCCAAACCGGTTTCGGCTATTTATTTATTTAAATATATGTATTTTTTATTTCCTAGAGCAGTGGTCAGCAATCTCATTAGTCAACAGAGCCAAATATCAACAGTACTTCTTCAAAATAGACTCACCCAAGTCGAAAACCGACTTCTGGCATGGGCCACGAAGTTTCAGTCGCACTGTACGTGCACGTGGTATTGTGGAAGGGCCACACTCAAGGGACCAAAGAGCCCCATGTGGCTCGTAAGCCGCAGTTTGCCGACCACGGTCCTAGAGGAAGAATGGAGGGAGAGAAAAACATCAGTGATGAGAGGGAGAGAGTCATTGGTCAGCTGCCTCCTACACGACCCCCACTGGTGATTCAGCTTGCAACCAGTGTAGGTGTCCTAACAAGGAATCGAATTGTGACCTCCTAGTTCATGAATCAGTGCTCAATCAGTGACACATACTGGGCAGCATTTATTTATTGATTGCAGTGCCAGAAAGGGAGACAGAGAAAGGAAGAGAGTGAAGCATTGATGTGCTGTTCTACCCATCTATGCATTCATTGGTTGTCCCCTACAAGTGCCCTGATGGGGGATCAAACCTACAACCTTTGGTCATCAGGGCCACACATTGAAAAACTGAGCCACCTGAACAGGATTCTGAATTTGTTTGTTAATTTCAGGAGCTCATAGTGGGATCTTGACAGATTTCTCTATGGAGAGTCATATCATCTCTTAACATCAGCATCTCTTATGATGCTTTGTGCTTCATAATGACGGGTGTAATGTCTCATCTTTCATTTCTTTTTTTACTTGTTTGAAGCTTGGTTTTGTTTTGTTTTTCCTTTAGTGTAGGTAAAGGCTTGCACATTTTCATATATCTTTAAAAAATATACCTTTTAGGTATTCCTTTCTTTTGTCTTGTCTTCCTTTTATTTATGTTTGTTCTAATATTTATGGTTTCTTTCCTTTGAAACCTTTGGGTTTACTTTCCTGTTGTGTTTCTAGTTTCCTGAGGTGTCTGTTAGGTTCTTTGAGATCTTTTGTGACAATGGAGACATTTATCTCTATAAAATTTCTCCTCATAATTACATTTTCTGAATGTTATACATAAGCTTTGGTAGATTATCTTGTTATTTACTTTGCCCCTAGCCTTTTTTGAGATCTCTGTTTTCTTTTTGGCTACCCTGAAATTCTTATGTATTTATTTATTATTCCTTTTACATAGAGAGGAAGGGAAATGGGGAGAGAGAGATAGATAGATAGATATGGGGGAGAAATATCACTAGGCTGCCTTCTGCATACATGCAAACTGGATATGGAACCCACATTCTGATATGTGCCCTAACCGGGAATTGAATCTTCAACCTTTGTATACACAGGACGATGCACCAACCATCTGAGCCACACTGGCCAGGGCATTCTGTGGTTTTTAAAAACAAAAATTTCCAGTTTTTTGGAGAACAGGTCACTAGGATCAATGAGAAGAGAAGCACAGTGGCTGATAGTGGTAACGCTGACCCTGAATTTTTATTTTCTTAAAATATGTTTTTATTGATTTCAGAGAGGAAGGTAGAGGGAGAAAGAGATAGAAACATCAATGATGAGAGAGAATCATTGATTGGCTGCTTCCTGCACGCCCCCCAGCAGGGACCGAGCCTGCAACCCCCTACTAGGTACTGAACCCACAGGAACAGCGGTTCTCAACCTGTGGGTCGCGACTCCTTTGGGGGGGTCTAAGGACCCTTTCACAGGGGTGGCCTAAGACCATCGGAAAACACATATATAATTCCATATTGCTTTTGTTATGCTTTAATTATTTTCAATTTGTAACAATGAAAATACATTCTGCATGTCAGATATTTATATTACGATTCATAACAGTAGCAAAATTACAGTTATGAAATAGCAACAAAAATAATTTATGGTTGGGGGTTACCACAATATGAGGAACTGTATGAAAGGGTTGTGAAAAACCATTGCAGAAGAAACTGAGTATGTGCCCTTGACTGGAATGTAACCTGGGAACTATCATTCGCAGGCTGACACTTTATCCACTGAGCAAACCAGCAAAGGCTGACCCTTCCTTCCTTCCTTCCTTCCTTCCTTCCTTCCTTCCTTCCTTCCTTTTTTTAGTTAGTTACTTACTTATTATTAACCCGTGTTTTTGACTTTAGGGATCTTCAAATGTGTTTGCTCACCTAGTTAGTTTCCTGTCATCCTTTCTATACAGTTATCTTTATTTGTTATTCAGTATTACTGTTTGTGTTCATGGTACTTTTATTCCCATTTCCTATGGGATTTTATTGAATGGACTAGTAGCCCGATGCACAAAAATTTGTGCACTCGGGGCAGGGGGTCTCTCAGTCCGGCCTGTGCCCTCTTGCAGTCTGGGACCCTTTGGGGGATGACCACTTGCTGGATTAGGCCTGCTCCCCGGGGGATTGGGCCTAAGATGGCAATCAGACATCCCTCTGGCAGTCCGGCAACCCTCGGGGGATGTCCACTTGCCAGCGGAGAGAGGAGTCAGACATTCTTAGCGCTGCTGAGGAGGCAGGAGAGGCTCCCACCACCACCGCTGTACTGGCAGCCATTAGCCTGGCTTGTGGCTGAAACGAACTCCCCATGTGAGAGCTCACTGACCACAGAGGGCAGCTCCTGCATTGAGCGTCTGCCCCCTGCTGGTCAGTGTGTGTCATAGTGACCAGTCATTCCCAGTCTTTCTGCTCTTAGGGTCAGTTTGCATATTACCCTTTTACTATATAGGATAGAGCCTGGTGCACGGGTGGGGGCCGGCTTGTTGTCCCTGAAGGTGTCCCGGATCAGGGTGGGGGTCCCGCTGGGATGCCTGGCCATCCTTGATGAGGGGCTGATGGCTGTTTGCAGCTGGCCACACCCCCTTCAGGATCGGGATCCCCACTGTGGTGGCTGGCCAGTCTGAGTGAGGGGATGAGGGCCGTTTTCAGGCTGGCGGGTGACTGAAGCTCCCAGCCTCTCATTTTTTTCTTTTTCTATTTTTTTTATTCTGGGATTTATTTACCTTCTACAGCTGTCACTGGAGCTGAGAGCCGGCTCCAGCTCTGAGGCCACGGCTGGCTAAAAGCAGGTATCTGGGGTTTGTTATCTTCTATAATTGAAACATTGTTGCTTTTGGAGCTGTTGCTTTCAGAGCTCAGAGCTGGGCTGAGGTAGGCGGGGAACCTTTGCTTCCTCCATCACTGGAGCAAGCAAACCTCATGTTCGTTTCAGCTGCGTGGCTGCCGGCCGCCATCTTCGTTGGCAGTTAATTTGCATATCGCCCTGATTGGCCAATGGGAAGCGTAGCGTAGGTATGGTTAATTACCCTTTTTGTCTTTTATTAGATAGGATAGCTGTCTACTTACTCTAGAGGCCCGATGTACAAAAGTTTGTGCACTGGCGGGGGAGGAAGATGAGGGGGTGTCTCAGCCCCACTTGTGCCCTCTCATGGTCTGGGACCCCTTGGGAGATAACTACCTGCTGGCTTAGGCCCATTCCCCGGGTGGCAGATGGCAGGCCCAATCCCTCGGTGCCTGCCCTGCCTCCATGTCGTGCACACGGCAGGGACGATCTGGGGGTTGGGGCGCCGCTCCAGGTCGTGCACATGGCAGGGCCAATCCGGGGGTTGGGGTGCCGCCCCAAGTCGGGTCGCACACAGACGCCCGCCACCCCAGGTCGCAGATAGCAGGCCCGGATGGCAGCAGGACAGGCAGGATGGTGCTGTCCCGCGCCACCGCCCCGGGTAGCAAATAGCAGGCCCAGATGGTGACGGGGCGGGCTGGATGGCACCTTCCCACCCTGCCTGCAGTATGCAAATCAGCCGCCATATTTGTTGGCGGTTAATTTGCATATCACGCTGATTAGCCAACGGGAGGAGTAACGAAGGTACAGTCAATTACCATGTTTGTCTATTATTAGATTGGGTAGCTGTCTACTTACTCTGGGATGGGGAAAGGTTCTCTATCTCTCATTCTGCCATCTTGCTGATGTCACTCTCATAGGTCTTTTGTCGGTGATCTCCTTTGTGCTTTGCTGTTCTACCACAGTGCTGACCATCCATATTTTTAGTTTGTCTTTTTTTTTAATATATTTTATTGATTTTTTTACAGAGAGGAAGGGAGAAGGATAGAGTGTTAGAAACATCGATGAGAGAGAAACATCGATCAGCTGCCTCCAGCACACTCCCTACTGGGGATGGGCCCGCAACCAAGGTACATGCTCTTGACTGGAATTGAACCTGGGACCCTTGAGTCTGCAGGCCGACGCTCTATCCACTGAGCCAAACTGGCTAGGGCTTTAGTTTTCCTTTTAAGATTTGCATTATTTATCCCATGGAGTGTTTCCAGTTGGATTTAAGAGGAAGAATCCTTTGTGGAACTCGGGAGAAACATGACTTTATCAGTGACAGCCCAGATCCAGAGGCAGTCTTGCCTTGGGGAAGGGCTCTGGGGAAGGTTTTCATGCCTGGGCTTTGTTATATTCATAACTAGGAACTCATTGTGTTCAACAATGTTTTGTTAACATTGCCACTCCTAACCCAATTCTACTTCTTCTTGCTTAATGTTGACACTTTTCAGTTATAATAGTGATCATTCTACTCGGATTCCCAGCCCATGGAAAACCTTAACTTCTTTAAACTTTGCACCTCTACCTGTTTCACACATCTCGCTTTACTGCACCCCAATATTGTTTCTTGCCTGCAGGCCTTAGAGTGCACACGTATTAATTTGACCCTGAATATCACATGCATAATATGATTGATGGTTTATGGTTTTGAACACATTGAACTTATTCTACACAGACTCACATGGCCAGCATGAAAGGTCCTAAGGAAGCCATTTGGGGTGTAATAACGAACAGACCCTGCCTCTCTTCTTTTTGTGCCAGCGTATGCATCTGTCCTCCCTTGGTGAGATTTTCCTCATCCAGTGACCTTTTGGGCCATGTTATATATAACAGCCATTTCGTGAGAGTCTGACTCACTTTTTTTGAAAATCATTGTAGGGAATCATGTCCAGTTGTGACATAAACAATTGTGGTGAAGATATTCTGTTTTGATCAGGTCGACATGCACTTTTGCTATGTTTCTTTTCTTCAGGTTGCTGCTGTGGTGCAGAGAATGTGGAGGCCCTGACAGAACAGAAGGTTTCTGTAAGATTGTCACAGGCACGGAATCCCAAGTTAGCCTTGTCTTCCCAGAAGAGCCACCCCTGTGAGAGTTGTGGGCTAGTCTTGGGAAACATTTTCCACGGGATGGAACTGCAGGGAACACAACACAGACAGATACTGTTGAGGTGTGGGGCATGTGCAAAATGGTTTTACTTCCGTGCAAAATTTCACCAGGAACATGTGAGAGAGAAGACTTTCACTAGAGGTGTGGACAGGATGTCACTTGCAAACAGCTGCAATTTCAGTGTGTGCCAGAATCGTTTCACATGCGGGGAGGTTGGGCTTAGTGTACTTACTGGGTCAGGACATCTCCACCTAAAGGCTACTCAGACCAGGGACAGTCCAGATCCCATTTTGACGTGTGGCATGACATTTCAAAGGAGAAATAATTATTACAGTAGAAAAGATTGTAAGGGAGACATTAGTTACACCCCCTCATTTAATCATGGAGAAGGTGTTCATCTTGGAAGTCGATGTTTTATGTCCTTTGAATGTGGAAAATATTTTACCAAATTTTCTAGCTTTCATTATCAACAGAGAGGTCATACTGGAGAATGGCCTTATCACTCCAGTGAATGTGGGAAATCTTTTACCGAGAGCCCTGCCCTTTGTAATGATCAGACACTTCTTAAAGGAGAAAAGCCTTATAAATGCAGTGAATGTGAGAAGTCTTTTATTGCTAAGAGCATCCTTCATCGTCATCAGAGAGTTCATACAGGAGAAAAGCCTTATCAATGCAGTGAATGTGGGAAAGCTTACACCACTAGCACTAATCTTTCTTATCATCAGAGAGTGCATACTGATGAAAGACCTTATCAATGCAGTAAATGCAGAAAATCTTTTACCATTAGCACCCAACTTCGAATTCATCAGAGAGTTCACACTGGAGAAAAGCCTTATCAATGCAGTGAATGTGGAAAATCTTTTACCTATCGCAGTGGTCTCCAATATCATCAGAGAGTTCACACTGAAGAAAAGCCTTATCAATGTAGTGAATGTGGAAAATCTTTTATCACTACGGCCGACGTTCATCAACATCAGCGTACTCACAGTGGAAAAAAGCCTTATAAATGCAGTGAATGTGGAAAATCTTTTATCACTAGTAGTGACCTTCATTGTCATCAGCGTATTCACACTGGAGAAAAGCCTTATAAATGCAGTGAATGTGGAAAATCTTTTACCACTAGTAGTGACCTTCATTGTCATCAGCGTATTCACACTGGAGAAAAGCCTTATAAATGCAGTGAATGTGGAAAATCTTTTACCACTAGTAGTGTCCTTCATTGTCATCAGCGTATTCACACTGGAGAAAAGCCTTATAAATGCAGTGAATGTGGAAAATCTTTTACCCAGAGCACTACTCTTCGTTTTCATCAGAGAGTTCACACAGGAGAAAAGCCTTATAAATGCAGTGAATGTGGAAAATCTTTTACTACTAAAACCATCCTTGATCGACATCAGCGAGTTCATAGTGGAGAAAAGCCTTATAAATGCAGTGAATGTGGGAAGTCTTTTATGCAGAGCAATGCTCTTAGTAATCATCAGAGAGTTCATTCGGGAGAAAAGCCTTATCAATGCAGTGAATGTGGGAAATCTTTTACCACTAAGTACATCCTTCATGAACATCAAAGAGTTCATACAGGAGAAAAGCCTTATAAATGCAGTGAATGTGGAAAATCTTATAAAAGTAGCAATGGTCTCCAATATCATAAGAGAAGTCACACGGGAAAAGCCTTATAAATGCAGTGAATGTGGGAAATCTTTTCCCTCTAAGACCAGCCATTGTCAACATCGGAGAGTTCATATGGGAGAAAAGCTTAATAAATGCAGTGCATGTGGGAAATCTTTAATGGCTAAGAACATCCTTCATCAATGTAAGAGAGTTCTTAGAGGAGAAAAGCCTTATAAATGCACTGAATGTGGGAAATGTTATAAAGGTAAAAGTGGTCTCCAATATCATCAAAGAGTTCACAATGGAGAAAGCTATTATGCGTGCATTTAACTCTAGTTCTCATGTGAAGATGGATGCTTTGACACATAGAGATCACTCCAAAGATGGGGTAGCTGTGACAACCTCAAGTATATCTGGGAGCATGAATTTTTCTTTTTTGCAAGCAATGCCAATACCTGTGAAGTAATTATCTTGCCAGGGTCTTGCAGAGGGCTATGTGCCCTAATGCCTACAACATCATGGGTGATGGTCACTGGTTTGAGCACAGTTGCATTCAGGGGAAACCCTTTCACTACAGAATCACTGATGTAATTGTTGTTGGATGAGACTGCACACTTTTAGATGGAATGGTCCTCATCTAACTGTGCATCCAGGAATTATTTTGAGGAAAAGACTACAAGAGCTGTGTGTACACACATCTAAGGGACTCTAGGCATGTTTATCTTCTGTGGAGCAGTCATTGTCATTGATTATAATCAAGATGTTTTCTGGCTCCTGTAGTTTCTCAGAAGTTCCCATCAGAGCCATTGTTGCGCTGGCATCAAAAGAAAGATGGAGAAATTAAAAATTGAAAAAAAATTAAAAATACGGTACAAAGAAAAAGAAAGATGGAGACAACGGCTGTCTTTAGTTCAGGAATGTGACAGTTCTTCATCGTTTAATACATTTCCTGTCACTGAGATGAGACTCTCACCCAGCGGGCATAAATTCGGGGATTGACTATAGAGTTGCCAAACCTGTTCTTCCAGCATACCATTGAACCATTTTTAACAGGTATAATGAGTAAGTCACATGTGTTGGGTATAGTGTTTCATAAATCTTGACATGTGCATGAAACTGAAACCATCAGTATAGTCATAACGCTGACCATATCTTTCTCTGTGTAATTGGATAATGACTTCTTTTAATTTGTCCCTGTTATTCACAGCTTTCCTATTTTCCATGGGTTTACATTCCATTTTTGTAGAGAACTGTATTTTTCTAAGTATTTTTCTGGTTTAGTTTATGTTTCATAAATATTTGGAGATTTATTAGAGTTGTTTTTTCTGATAGATATTCTTATCATTGATTTATCACCGTCAGTTTGCCCATTTTAATAAATGATTTGCTTATTTCTAATAAAGCTAGTACAAACATTTCTGTATAATTCCTTGTATGTATATAAGTGTTATTTACCTTTGTCAAAATTTCATTGCATAGTGGGTGGTTTTTGAGTAGAGGAATGTTTAAATTTACCGACATTAGCAAATTGTGACCTAATGGAATATACCACCAGGGCCGGTGTGGGTCAGTGCTTGGCCATCATCTCGTGCAGCACACGGTTGTGGAATTGATTGCCAGAGGAGATATGTGCCTGTGTTGTGGGCTAGATCCACAGAAGTGGGTGTGTAGGATGTCACTGGCTAATATGGCACTCTTCCATCAATGTTTCTCTCCCTCCCTTCTCTCTCTAAAATTTAATAAACTATTCTTTAAAAAAAAAAATAAACCTTTTCCTAGCCGATTTTGAACAGTGAATTGAGCGTCAGTCTGCGAACTAAAGAGTCCCTGATTGGATTCCAGCCAAGGGTACATGTCTGCCTTTGAGGCTGAATCCCCAGTAGTTTGCCTGCAGGTGGTGCGATCAATGATTCTCTCTCCCTCTGACTCCCTCTTTGAAGTCAATAAGGAAATATGGTTTAAAACAGAAAACATCAATGTCTATGAGCATGTCTCACTAAGAATGGAGTGACTCAACCAATCGCCGAGCTCTATGGTATGCCAATAAGTAATAAAGATTGTTTTTAAAAAATAAATTAAATAAGCCTTAACTGATTGTACCTTTTTGCATTTTTCCAGTGGTGTGTGAGGGATTCACATTCGTCACATCCTAGAGAATATTTTGTTCGGTCCATCATTATGGATTTAAACATTTTATTTTGTAAGTTTGTCATGCTACCTCACTGTTGATTGTATTTTTTCTAGAAATGTATGGTCTTTTCTCAGATGTAAATTGGCTGTGTCTGTATCTTTGTTAAAACATCTGATCATATGTTCTGCCTAATGTTTTATGAGTTTGGGCAATTTTCTTTCCTTTTTTAAAAAAATATATTGACTTTTTACATAGAAGAAGGGAGAGAGATAGAAGAGTTAGAAACATTGATGAGAGAAACATCAATCAGGTGCCTCCTGTGGCAGTTTAGAAAAATTAATTCGGTCAAACTACTTGTAGTTAGGGGACAGTACAATCCCCTAACTAGTAAAGATGAGCCCATGATTTGACTCATTTACATAAAACCAGTGGGGAATGAAGTATCATACCTATTTGCTTTGTTTAACAATGGACAGGTTATTTTGATTTTCTGAATTGTATACATCATCACATTCGATTGAATGACTATCCCATTGATTGTGATCTTACTGGTTTTAGAAAGCACATTCTTCTGTACCTGGGAAACAGGACAGCACAATTATCCTAAATTGTTTTAGTGGCCACAGATAATGCGTTCCATTTGACTCAGTGGTCCCAAGACCAGGACAGTGCAATTACTTTAAATTGCCTCGATGGCTCTAGATAATGAAATCCTGGCAACTCAGTAGTCTCAAGACCCAAGGGCTCTAGATAAGGTGTTTCTGTCAATTCAGTGACCTCAAGACCCAAAACTATAATTAACATGCTTAATTCTGCTTCTGTAAACTGCTTTTTTGCGAATCAGGTTTCTCATTCCAAACCCTGGGATGTAATCAATACCTTTGTGATTTTTTGCCTATATAACCTTGGAGCTGCGACCATCTTGCTACTATGAGATTTGGGGAATGACCCCTCATAGTCCCGATTGCAATAAGTGTGACTCTAATTCGAAAAAAAAAAAAAATCAGTTGCCTCCTGCACACCCCTCACTGGGGATGTGTCCGCAACCAAGGTACATGCCCTTAACCAGAATCGAACCTGGAACCTTCTAGTCTGCAGGCCGACGCTCTATTCACTGAGCCAAACCGAGCCAAACCGGTTAGGGCAGCAATTTTCTTTAACATAAAGACAGTGGGATAACAAATACGGTTGTTGCAATTTCACTCATTTTGTGCCTTTTTGATTTAGGAAATTTTTGTATTGGTATAATGTGTTTTAATACCTGAGGATATTTTTTCTATTGATTTTTAAATTTTTTATGTCTTTGTTTTTAGTAGATTTCAGAGAGGAAGTGAGAGAAATACAGATCAATGATGAGAGAGAATCATGCATGGGCTGTGTCCTGCACTCCCCTTACTGGGGATGCAGCCTAGAACACAGGCATGTGCCCTTGGCCCGAATCAAATCAGGGATCCTTCAGTCCCCAGGCAGATGCTCTATTCACTGGGCCAGTGGTCGGCAAACTTGCAGTTCGGCTATCCGCAGCTTGTGAGCCACATGCAGCTCTTTGGCCCCTTGAGTATGGCAATATTTTGTGGAAAACCCACGCTCAGTATAATCCACAGGGGCCAAAGAGCCGCATGTCGCTCACTAGCGGCGGTTTGCCGCTGCCGACAGCACTGAGCTGAACCAGGTAGGGCCCTGTGTCAGAACTTTCTGGGGAATGTCAGACCACTCCTGTGATTATCCTTCCAGTTTCAGTGTGCTGGAGGTTAGTTTTATTTAGAAGTTATTTCTAGCCCTAGCAGGTTTTAGATTTTTTTTTCAACTGCTCTACTACTTTACTTAGTTTTAATGCTTTATGACATGTTCCAATTGGGTGTATACTTCACTGTGTTTTTTGCTCTCAATTTTAAAAAGATTTTTATTGATTTCAGAGAGGAAAGGAGAGGGAGAGAGTGATAGAAACATCAATGACGAGAGGGAATCATGTATCAGCGTCTTCCTGCATACCCCCCACTGGGGATGAAACCCACACCTCAGGCTTCTACCCCAAACAGAAATCCAACCCTAATCTCCTCTTTCATAGGTTGATACTTATACAGTAAGTAATACCAGGCCGACTTGGTCCTAATGTTTAAGTAGTACAAGGTTCTTACAGAATTATGAATTTTAAAGATTCACTGCACATATGCATACCCATCCATCATTATTTGTTATTTATACTATTTCATGTGGTTTTAAAGTGCTGGAGCTGTATATACATAGGTCATTTTTCAGTATGAATATGTATTTTTTCTTTTTTTTCTTATTTTGTATAGCAAAGATGGAAATTTGTTGAAGAATAGATACAGACTCCCACATGGGGAGAGGGAAGAGTCCCACAGAATGAACTCCCACATAGGGAAGGGGAATGGATCCCACTGAGTTCTTTTTCCCCATGGCTTAAAAAGGCTGCAGTTCCTGTGTCTTGATATCCCCTCTGATTGGTCAATATTCCCCTTCCAATTGGTTACTGTAGTGATTCCTAAGGCCAACATCCCTTATAATCCTTCCATTCCTCAGGCTTATTCAAAGGGAGGGGTTGGCCTTTGCTATTTGAAGGCTGGCAGCCCCCAGGGAGCTGCAAGCTATGCAGCCAACATGGCGGCTATCTAAACTGTTCTTTGACAGAAATGATTTGTTTATACTCACATCCATAGTCCATACTGTAACCACTAATTAAGCTGGATAGGTCTGTGGAATATTCTTGTGTACTATTTGTAACATCTCTGGTGGTGTGAGTACGTCATTTGTGTCCTAAAACTACCCAGACTCTGTAATGCAGGCATACCTCTATAGTATGACGAGCTGCATTGGTCTCACAGATAGATATTTTCTGATAGATATTCTTATCATTGATATATCACCATTAGTTTGCCCATTTTATCTTATTTTATTTTATTTTTAAGTGGAATTCTAGGATTTTATTTCTAGGAGAGGGTTTTGGTCATCCAAGCCAATAACTGTGTGTTTTTTTTTTTTTTTCAGTTTGCCCATTTTAACAAATATATGGTTATTGCTAATAAAGCTGGTTCACACATTTCTGTATAATTCCTTGTATGTATATAAGTGTTATTTACCTTTGTCAAAATTTCAGTGCATAGTCTGTGTGTGGTTTTTGAGTAGATGAATGTTGAAATTTACCCACATTAGCAAATTGTGATCTAAATGGAATATACCACTGGGGCCGGTGTGGGTCAGTGCTTGGCCATCATCTCGTGCAGCACAGTGTTGTAAATTTGATTACCGGTAGGGATATGTGCCAAGTTGTGGGCTAGATCATCAGAAGTGGGTGTGCAGGAGGTCACTGGCCAATATGGCATTCTTCCATCAATGTTTCTCTCTCTCCCTTCTCTTTCTAAAAGTTAATAAACTATTCTTTAAAAATAAAAAATAAACCTATCCCTAGCCTGTTTGGAACAGTGGATGGAGTGTCAGTCTGTGAACAAAAGGGTCCCTGATTGGATTCTGGCCAAAGGCACATGTCTGGGTTTGGGGCTGAATCGCCAGTAGTGGGCATGCAGGAGGTGCAATCAGTGATTCTCTCTCCCTCTCCCTCTTCGAAATCAATAAGAAAATATGTTTGTTGGGTTTTTTTTTAGATGCAGGCACACAGGTGGTTTACTTACCAGTTCCTGGTGGGTCTCAGACACTGGGAAGCATCCACCCAGCGATGCTCGCTGACACACACACAGGGGAAGATGCACCATTGGCTGCTGGCTCCTTTGTCTATCGACAGTTAATTGGGCAGAGTTTCTTGCTGAGAACCGAGACATGAGCACACACAGGTCCTCACGCTCTGGCAACAGGAGAGCTATGAGCTCAGAAAATATGTTTAAAAACAAAAACCATCGGAGAAACCAAGATGGCGGCATACATAAACACCGGAGATTGCTGCCTCGCACAACCACTTCAAAAATACAACTAAAAAACTGAACGGACATCATCCAGAACCACAGGAAGACTGCCTGAGTGGAAATTCTACAACTAGAAGGAAAGAAAAAAGCATACCGAGACTCAGAGGAGGTGCGATGCGGAAGTAAAATACAAAGGTGCGGAGGTGCAGGCGGAAAGGGCTGGTGGATGAGGACACGATTGTCTTTTTCAATTGGGAGGGAGTCTTAAGCTCTGAGCTCCAGTTTGGGGCGCGTCTCTGGGGACCCTGACTCATACCGGAGAAGCGGGACTGTCTGGCATCTGTTGGTACTCAGGGCAGTTTTCTCTCAGAAGTGCTCGCAGCGATTGCCAGGTCTCTAAGGGCAGGACTGAGAGCAGCCATACTGCTCCCTCCACCCGCCCTGTTGATCCCCTGTGACCCCGCCCTGCCCAAGCCCTGCACGGAGGCTTTTGCATATGAAAGGCCCGGCCCGTTGTAATCTGAAAATTACTTAACAAGTTGCAGCTAGCCCAAAGGCCCCAGCGCAACTTGAATTGCTTTACAGCTGGCTTCTGCTGGGTAGCCTCAGGCAGAGGCTAGATTAGCACCTCCTTAGATCCAAGAGCCAGTGTACCCAGTGGTCTGAGTGGGACCATCCAATTACAACTCCTCAGATCCATAAGGGACACACTCACGGGGCAGACTCAATGAGCACCAAAGCCCCACTGAAGTAAGTCTTGCCCCATAAAGGTGTCCTCAGCACAGAAGTTCTCCCACCATAGACACAGCTGATTCTCACAGCCAATTGGGCTGGAGGTCAATTCCTCCCAGTGATACTTACAACAAAGCTTAACTACAACAAGACTGTGCACAAAGCCCACAAGGGGGTGCACCAAGAGTGTCTACCTCAGGTAATTAGGGAGGCTGAGCCACTGGGCCCTATAGGACACTTAGCACAGAAAACTACTCTATTGACACAGCGAAGCATAAAAAATGCCGAGACAAAGAAACAAGACACAGATGACAGAAATGGAGGAAAGCAAACTACTGGATATAGAGTTCAAAACCACACTTCTAAGGTTTTTCAAGAATTTTCTAGAAACCACCGATAAACTTAATGAGACCCTCAAGAAATCTAATGAGACCCTCAATGTTGTGATAAAGGACTAACTAGAAATTAAGCATACACTGACTGAAATAAAGAATATTATACAGACTCCCAACAGTAGACCAGAGGATCACAAGAATCAAGTCAAAGATTTGAAATACGAAGAAGCAAAAAACACCCAACCGGAAAAGCAAAATGAAAAAAGAATCCAAAAATAGGAAGATAGTGTAAGGAGCCTCTAGGACAGCTTCAAGCGTACCAACATCTGAATTATAGGGGTGTCAGAAGAAGAGAGAGAGCAAGATATTGAAAACCTATTTGAAGAAATAATGACAGAAAACTTCCCCGACCTGGTGAAAGAAATAGACTTACAAGTCCAGGAAGCGCAGAGAACCCCAAACAAAAGGAATCCAAAGAGGACCACACCAAGACACATCATCGTTAAAATGCCAAGAGCAAAAGACAAAGAGAGAATCTTAAAAGCAGCAAGAGAAAGACAGTCAGTTACCTACAAGGGAGTACCCATATGGACTGTCAGCTGATTTCTCAACAGAAACTTTGCAGTCCAGAAGGGAGTGGCAAAAAATATTCAAATGATGAATACCAAGAACCTACAACCAAGATTACTATATCCAGCAAAGCTATCATTCAGAATTGAAGGTCAGATAAAGAGCTTCACAGATAAGGAAAAGCTAAAGGGGTTCATCACCACTAAACGAGTATTATATGAAATGCTGAAAGGTATCTTTTAAGAAAAAAGGTAAAGATACAAATTATGAACAACAAATACACATCCACTGAGCCAAACCGGTTTCGGCTGTTTTCCCCTCTTAATCTGTGTTATATCCATTTAATTTTTAATTTATTTTATTTTTAAAAGAATATATTTCTGCCCTAACCACTTTGGCTCAGTTAATTGAGCATCAGCTTGCGGACTGAAAGGTCCCAGGTTCGATTCTGGTCAAGGGCATGTACCTGGGTTGCGGGCACATCCCCAGTAGGAGATGTGCAGGGGGCAGCTGATCGATGTTTCTCTCTCATCGATGTTTCTAACTCTCTATCTCTCTCGTTCCTCTCTGTAAAAAATCAATAAAATATATTTTTAAAAAATCAATAAAATATATATTTTAAAAAAAAAGAATGTATTTCTATTGATCTCAGAGAGGAAGGGAGAGTGAGAGAGATATGGAAACATCACTGATGGCAGAGAATCATTTCTGGGCTACCTCCTGTGTGCCCCACACTGGGGATCAAGCCCGCAACCCGGGCATGTGCCCCTAACTGGAATTGAACCAGGAACCATTCAGTCCACAGTCAGACATTCTATCCACTAAGCCAAATCAGCTGAGGCTATCCATTTAATTTGTAGACTAACCAAAGAACCTAGAAAAGAAGGGAAAATTATTTTGCCTCTACAATGTCATTTCCCTCATCTTCTTTCACAATCACTCCCTTAACTCCACAAAATAAAGGAATACTGTTAAGTTTTGGGCGGTGATACAGCCTGTGAAAGAATTCACAACTAAAAACAATGCAGAGAGGAAGTTTATTTTACTTTCCAAGAGAGGAAAAGGCCAAGTACAGTTGAAAGGGCGAGGGCTAGGCCCTCCACCTTGCCCCAGGGTAAGGGCTAGGCCCTCCACCTTGCCCCAGGGTAAGGGCTACGCCCTCCACCTTGCCCCAGGGTAAGTGCTCCATCTTACCTTGGCCACGTGCTTGGCAAGGAGCTTCTTCCCAGAAGTCTAAGCCTCTGCTAGCCACACCCAGGAACAAGACACAGACTTGTGCCTGGCCAATCGGCAGAGCACAGTCCTTTCTCCTCCCCTTCCTCCAACTCCCCCTATATAACCCGTCTCCACACAGAGTTAGCTCTCTCTCTGCTTCCTGTCGCTGCGTCGGCAAGGTGGGGGAGCCGAGCTAGCTCGAATAAAGACTCTTATGCTTTTGCATCGGACTGGCTGGCTCCCTGATGTGGTTTCTTGGGGATCCTGAAATCTGGGCATAACACAGTGGAGCCTTGACTTACGAATTTAATTCATTCCCTGATGGAGTTCGTAACTCAAATTACTCCTATGTCAAATCACTGTGACGTTCGCTGCGCCAACTAGCGGTGGGGTATCTGAAGCTGGCTCATAATCCGAATTTAGCTCGCAACTCAAAAAAATCATCTAATAGCCGGCTCATATCTCGAAAAACTCGTTAGTCGGGACACTCGTAAGTCAAGGCCCCACTGTATTGCTAGTCAATTCAGGGCAGGGAAGAAATGGTGGCTTCTGCTTTTCAGCAGTGCCTGTTACTAAGGGACAAAGAATGGAGGGGCCTTGGGCTGAGCTGAAGTTGTGTAGGTAAGAGGGGCTGTCCTTAAAAGTTACAGTTTGTTTGTTTTCCCGGAGACGGTCTGGCAGATGTTCTAGGGAGGTGTCTTATCAGTTTCTTTCCCAGCCTATAAAATATGACCAGAGAAAAAGTTATGAAGAGTTCAAAAGAGGCTTGTTTGAAGGGGTGAAGGGGAGGAAACTTTCTACTAATTAGAGACTCCTTGGTGTGAGTTATCCTTGATGTGTAACAAGTGACAGCAGGAAGGAGGGGTATGTAAGGATTTAGCCTGAAAAGTAGCTTATCTTGTTCTGCAGTTTGAACAGAGGAGTTCTTTGAATTGGAGGAGACGGTAATTTTGGGGTTTAATTAGCAAGTGCTTCTCATAAATTATAGAAGGTCACAGAAAAAAAACCCAGAAATACCTTCTTCTTGTCTTTACAAATACCTTGACTACTTTTAGAACCTAAGGCTTTAGTGACCTGAAGAGTGAGTACTTCTAGGAGACCAAATAAAGGGTCACCAGCACAACTGGGGGCATTATGTTCAGGAGGATGTCAGCAATGGGTCCCAAAGGAAATACACCACTCTGTGATTTCTCTTCTGATCCCATAGGTTTTAACACCACAATATGGACAAAAATGATGGTATAGTAAATATAGCAAGCTCAGGTAGCTTTACCATTCACATGGTAAATCCTACAAACTCAGGCCAAAAGTAACCACCTATGATGGATTTAAGTTAAAACTTTTTTTTTTAAATATATTTTATTGATTTTTTACAGAGAGGACGGGAGAAATATAGACAGTTAGAAACATCGATGAGAGAGAAACATCGATCAGTTGCCTCCTACACACCCCCCAGTGGGGATGCGCCCGCAACCAAGGTACATGCCCTCGACTGGAATCGAACCTGGGACCCTTCAGTCCGCAGGCCGACGCTCTATCCACTGAGCCAAACTGGTCAGGGCAATATATACCAGTTTTTTATCCACTCATCTACTGATGGGTACCTGGGCAGTTTCCAGACCTTTCCTATTGTAAATTGTGCTTCTGTGAACACAGGGGTGCATACTGTCTACTTGATTGTTTCAGGTTTCTTAGGATATATTCCTAGAAGTAGAATCACTGGATCAAATGGCAGTTCCATACTAAATATTTTGCAAAAACTCCAAACTGATTTCCATAATGGCTGTAGCAGTTTGCATTCCCACCAGCAGTGATCTGGGTTCCCTTTTTTCCACATCCTCCCCAGCACTTGTGCTTTGTTTATTTGCTGATGGCAGCCATTCTGACAGTGGTGAGGTGATAACTAATTGTTGCTTTAATTTGCATCTCTCTGATGATAAGTCACTTTGAGCATTTTTTCACATGTCTCTTGGACATCTTATCCACACTGTAGCCCAGGCAGGGCGGATACTTCCGGTGGCATCAGAAGCAGATGGTCTTAAATATGATTGTCTGTTTTTTTCTTATATATATATTTTATTGATTTATTACAGGGAGGAAGGGAGAGAGATAGAGAGCAAGAAACATCGATGAGAGAGAAACATCGATCAGCTGCCTCCTGCACATCTCCCACTGGAGATGTGCCCGCAACCCAGGTACATGCCCTTGACCGGAATCGAACCTGGGACCTTTCAGTCCACAGGCCGACGCTCTATCCACTGAGGCAAACCGGTTTCGGCTGATTGTCTGTTTTGTGACATTAACTTTGTATGAAGGATTCAATGGAGGCAGGTTAGATCAATTTAGAGACTTGAGGCACCTCCCCCTGCTACAAATGAGCGGAAGGAGACACATGCCAAAAGTCATGAATGAATAAACAGTGCCTTGACATTCAGAAAGAGCAGGTCCTTAATAAAGATATGCAAAACCTGCCACGCAGGTGCCTGAAAAAGAAACTTGCCCCAGACATCACCTCCCCTGAAGCTGCTAGAGGACCCTTAGTATGTATACTTGTTCTTTTTGGGCTGTTTGCCCCTAAATCCAGTCCTTTGGTCAACAGAAATACCGAATCCTTGATTTGGAGCGGAGAAACTACATTACCCACAAGGCCACGCATGGAATGCCACCAGGAAGAGCCAATGGGGGCTCAGAGAAGGCATTTCCCTTTGGCCGCTTCTGAAGGGCGGGACTATAGTCCTCGTGGCGAGGTTTTGTCTTTTCAAGCCTCTGTCTCAGTCGCTTAGGATATCCTGGTCGCAACCTCCCGTAGAGAAGGCCGGAGAGTGGTGCTCCCCGCCTCACAGCCCATGGTCGGAACCTCCAGTGGTGCCCACAGCTCACACTTGGGATTGAAGCTCGGAGTTGCCGCCCGAACCCACGCCAGGGCCGAGACAGGGACCGCCATTCCTGCAGCAGCTTCTACTCCCGTCGATTCCGCCCCGCTCAGCCCACAGAGGGCAATGGCGGCGCCCCAGCTGAGGAGACGGGCTGAGGTGAGTTCGAGTCCCCCAGGCCCTCACCGCCTCCTCACACAGACACCACAGCCTGGGGAGGGCGCCTGTCCCGTCCTGCAGCTCAGTCCCGCGTGGAGGACCGTGAGGAACGTGGAGGGGAGAGAGGAGTGTTGTGGCCTCTGAGGACACAGCAGGTGCAGGGCAGAGAGGACAGGGGTGACTTGCAACTGAAGGTCCCTGAGGATCTGGGCTGTGAGTATTGACGGGAAGATCAGAGGCTGCAGGGAGGACGGCACCGACTCATTCGGGGCTTTCCCTGCTGTCGGGTCCATCAGGGGCCTGGGGTGGTACTGGATCCGGCTGGACTACAAGCTCTCTACACGCCATATGCCAAGTTCATGGGTGAGTCCAGCGAGATGCAGTGGCATTGGAGCAGGAAGGGGGCAGAGCTGAGGGAGTGAACCTGGGGTCTGAACATGGGAAGTGGATAAACATTACCCAGTGGTGAGCACATCTGGAGGAAGTGTGAGCTGATGGTCCCCGGGTCCTGGTGTGGGGACTTAACGGTGAAGTATAAACCCACGCTTGGCTTTGTCTTGGGGGGCAGGATCTAGGAGACTGCAGTGGTGTTGCTTGGCAGGAAGGCTGGGGCCCTCCAGGCATTGCCCAGCCCATGAATGCCATTGCTATTTACCCTCCCCACCCCTCCCCCCACATTCCTTATCTCCCCTCCCCTCCCCTTTCTTCCCCTCCCTTAAAACTTCCCACCCAACCCAGCTGCTCTGCTGAGGGCCATCACAGTGAGTAATGGGACTGTGATGAGAGAGCAGCCTGCACTGGCATTAGGGCCTGGTGTCCACAGGAACCGGGTGCCCTGGAGGAGGTTGGGGGGGGGGGGGTGTGTAAGGAGTAGGATTACTGGTTCTCAGAAAGGCAGGTCTGCTTACAATTGTCTCCATTCTGACAGGTTGGCGTGACCTTTGAGGACATTGCCCTGTTCTTCTCCAGGGAGGAATGGAGCCTCCTTGATGAGGGTCAGAGACAGCTGTACCTGAATGTGATGCTGGAGAACTTTGAACTTATATCCTCGCTGGGTAAGACCCTCACTCTCACCAGTGACCTGGACTTGGCTTTGAGGTTTCCCAGGCTCCATCCCCCAGGGTGTGCTCTGTCCTCCCATGTAGACTGTGGTACTGCTGGATTTTCCAGTTTCCTGGGTAGTTGCTGTCCTGGGGAGGGTTGGTCTGTTTCCACTGCTCCCTTCAATTCCTGAAGTCCCAATACTCCCCGCTGCACTAAATTTACAGGGAAGGACTTGTGGTTGGTAGTGTTGCAGGAAGCTTAAGGGATTCTACCTTGATCACTGAGGAAAGCATTTTCTATATTCTTGTTGGTCATTTGTACGTATTTTTTGAAGAATTGCCTCTAAATCCTTATCCTGTTTATTAACTGTATCTTTTGGTTGAAGAGTCTTTGGAATATCTTGTATATTTTATATATTAATTGCTTATGACATACAGGAACACATATTTTTTCATGTACTTAATTGTGCTTTGCAGATATAGCTCCCACACCTGCTTTTCTACAAAATCCATGTTTTGTGTTTGGCAACCCTGGTTTCAGCAGGTCTAGTGCCCCCATATTTCTATCAAGCTCAGATGCTTGGTACTAGTGCTTAGCAATTAAATATTGTTAATGAAGTTATATGGACTTTGCTTTTGAGGCAGAGTCATTGCATTGTTATTAGCCTGCAGTATAGTATTAACATACCTTCATTATTCCCGGGGAACTGCAACTCTTTGTGTGAATTTCTGTCTATATCGCAATATTCCCTTTATTGTGCTGATCATATCCAATCCACAATATCTCCAAGAGATTCCTTCATATGGTTTGCAAGTATTTTCTTC